>NW_006921812.1:3336806-3345652 GCF_000298275.1 Orycteropus afer afer | reverse complement strand
CTTCCTTCCGAGGAGTGGCTGGTGGGTTTGAACCGCCAGCCTTCTGGTTAGCAGTCAAGTGCCTTAGGCACTATGCTACCAGAGCTTCTATTACCAACCTATATTATAGCACTTAACTAGATAATAAATGCTATTTATTGATATACTTCTTTCTAATTTTAAAACATTTTTTAACATTTATTTCAAATGATACTGATAAAACCCCAAAGAGGCAGGGAAGGAAAATGTTTTCATACCTAGTTTACTAAGAAAATGAAAGCACAGATATTAGAAAACTTAATTAAGGTCATAGAGTAGTTAGTGGTAGAATCACAGTTGAAGACAGCTGCCAGAATCTTAGAAGAAAACATTGTGTATATGATCACATAATCTAGTGCAGTGATTGCATGGAAAAATAATCTGTCAATATACTCAGATAAAACTGCTTCATGAACAAATACTATTGTTTAATAGTGTGTAGTATACTGCCATGTTAAAGAATCACATTATACATTCACATAGTAAATTGTTACAAAAGTTCAAGAGTAAAGGAATAATTTTAACCTGTTTACCATATGTATTTGACTGGAGAATATGCCCTGTGAAAACTAATTATATTGTTAAAGAAAATAATTGAAATCATCTCAAAAAGAAAAAAGGAAACATCTCAATTTCAATTTGACAAAACCATCAAATAAGAAAAAGTCATTTGATGGAGCAGATTATCATCTCTAAGAAATGAATACTTAAATGTTAGATGTGCCATGCTTAATTCCTAATATGGCTTTTATTGATGTAGTTATACTTAAAATTTTATTTTACTGATGTAGCTCTACTTAAAATTCTCTGTATCCAAAGAAGTTTCATATTTAATGTATCTATGTATTGTTTTCTCACAATATGAAAACTACTGGTTGGAATAGAGGTCAACAATTTTAATCATCACTATTGAATACACTGTAGAGATGTCCACTGTAATATGATTCAAAATATTTATTTTTTCTAGTACAATCTAAAAAAAATATAGTTATTGTTTTATTTTCAACAAACATATTATTGTTATGTGCCGTTGAGTCAGACTCGACTCATAGAGACACCTTCTTGGGTTTCTGAGGCAGTATCACTACAGAAGTAGATTGCCCCATCTTCCTTCCGGGAGTGGCTGGTGGGTTTGAACCACCAGCCTTCTGGTTAGCAGTCAAGTGCCTTACCCACTATGCTACCAGAGCTCCCTGAAAATACAGAGACAAAGTTTAAAGATACTATTGGAGCTCTGGTAGCATAGTGCCTAAGACACTTGACTGCTAACCAGAAGGCTGGAGGTTCAAACCCACCAGCCACTCCTCAGAAGGAAGGTTGGGCAATCTACTTCTTTAGTGATACTGCCTTGGCAACCCAAGGAGGGGTTGCTATTAATCGGGTCTGACTTGATGGCACATAACAACAACAACAACAAATTGGATCTCAAACAGAAATAAAGTTTCAGACACTTAGGACAGTGTCTAACCCAAACCAAACCCACTACCGTCAAGTTAATTCTGACTCATAGTGACCCTTTAGGACCAAGTAGAACTGCCCCACTGTAAATTGCTAGGGAAAGACTGCCTCATCTTTCTTCTATGGAACAGCTAGTGGGTTCAAACCATTGATCTTTTGGTTAGCAGCCAAATGCCTTAACTACTATGCCACCTGAGGTCCTTAAAGGTTCATTCACTAAAATCAAACTCACTGCTGTCTAGTCAACTGCAACTCATAGTGACCCCTACTTGGAATTTGAGGTAGTTTCTCTATGGAAGTAGATTGTCCAGTCTTCCTTGCAAGGAGTGGCTGGTGGGTTCACTAGCCTTATGAAAATTCTTATGACTATAATGATAACTTCCAGTTATTGAGTAACTATATATCAGGGTTTAGCTGCTCAAACATTGTCATTGAATCAATTCTGACTCATAAATACCCTTATTGGGTTTCTGAGGCTGTAAATCTTTAGGAATCAGGTTGCCTCATCTTTCTTCTATGGAGCCACTGGTGGGTTCAAACCACTGATCTTTTGGTTAGCAGCTAAGTAAGTGCCTTAACCACTATACCACCAGAGCTCCTTAGGTACCCTACATAGTACCATTAATATACCCAATATTTCAGAGAATATAAGTAACTAATTCAAGCATACTACTTTGCATCATACCACAATGCCCTTTTTGAAAAATGATGATACCTTTGAAATGATTTAACATTTTATCTATTACCTTCTTCGTCTATTATTTGGTAAATAATGTTTTTGCTGGATTGATATATTATGCCTGAATGAAATATCCTTAGACACTTCCATTCTATTAAATTCTTCTAAACAACTAGACTATTGGAATTAACAATGCAGCTACTTAATTAAACCCGGGGCAGTAGAGACAAGCAGAATAATCAGATGAATTGAAATTACTGTGCAAATAGATAATTACTTTAGAGCATAAAATAATGTATACTATGTCATATGCGTAAGAAAAGAATACTTGAAGTATAATTTTATTATGCCCCAGAATCATTATTTATGGTGAGACTGCATTTCTGAAATGAGAATGGATACATTTATTTAATGTTTTTAAGAGCATAGTGGATAAGGCACTTGACTGCTAACCAGAAGGCTGGCGGTTCAAATCCACCAGCCACTCCTCGGAAGAAAGATGGGGCAATCTACTTCCGTAGTGATACTGCCTCGGAAACCAAGGAGGGGTCGTTATGAGTCTGGTCTGACTCGACGGCACATAACAAACAACAACAACAACAAATCCTATTTTTAAAATAATTCTTACAGGACATAGTTATAAATCACAGTTAAGTGTATTTATCTTTTTTCATCAAGAAAAGTATATTGCCAGTTTCTAGCAGCTTAAATAGGTGCTTAATTTTACCTTGTTTGGCTTCTTTGGGGCTGTAATAGCACCTGATCACTGACTTTAGCCCAGTGCTTCCATGTCTGCTTGAGAAAACCTTTACTCAGTTTATAGAGTATCATAATCCACAAAAACAAAAACAAACCCACTGTCATCTGAATGGATTCCAACGCATAGCAACCCTATAGAAAGTGCAGAACTACCTTACAGGGCTTTCAAGGTTATAAGTCTTTATGGAAGCAAACTGTCTCATCTTCCCCCACAGAGCAGTTGGTAAGTTAGAATTTTGGTTAGCAGTCCAATGTTTTAACTATTGCTCTGCCAGGGCTCCTCATAATCCACAAAAGATAGGTTTATGAGAGCCAGTTTCTCAAAAGCATTGAAGAGTTTGGTGAATGTTTACTTTTTATAACTAAGGGCTTAATGAATTGCCACTTGGCAGGCAGGAGTTAGTCTAGACTTGAGTTAACAGATTCTATTTGTAAAATTATCCCCTGAAGAGTATTTCCTTGGGTAAATTTAGCTTTACAAGTTCTCTTTAAGTGTCTATGCTTTATTTTCTGGTCATTTGTATGATAATGAGATATGTGTTAATCCATTGCCTTAATTTAGTTTTGAAACACTTGATAAGAATTGGGAACTTTTGACAATAATGGATCTAAACAAGTAGTATATATTAGCATTTAATAGTTAGAGCCTCCTCATGAATGATAAAAGTCGAATCAATAATTCTGTTTTAGTTAAGGATGTGCCATTTAGATATAATTTGTCAAAAAATAAAAAATGTCCATCTGTAATCACCCATAATAAGAAACTAAACTAACAGAGGTTTTCTTTCTCCATGTTGCCTACATGATGTAGTATATAATGTTCAACACATAAAACAACCTTAGCATCAATTAATAAGTAACTATTAGTTAAGTATTTATGACACAACTTTTGTAATTTTATCAGTTAATTATGCTTGTTTAATATGACATATATATCTGTTATTTTCTGTTAAAAAAAAAAAAAATTTCAGTCATACCTAAAAGCTTATTAAGATGTCTCTTGATGAAAATGTGGTGAGTCATGTTAAATTCTTAATAAATGTAGCTAATTATGTGTGCCAAAAAGATAAGCTAGAATAATAATAGAATTTTAAAGTACCTCCAACTATAATGTAACCTTTCTGTTTCTATTGTATATCTTTTTACAAAATGAAAAATCTTTGAACTATGGATAGATTTTACTTAAAAAAAGTAAGTATGTTCCTTATATCTATAGCATGGATATTATTTCACATAAAACAAACTGTGCCCTTCCATTACCTTGAATATTGTTTATAATTTTAAAAATTAAAAGCATGTTTGAATAACTAAGAGTGATTTCATTATGGCGTAGTTTAGTTTCTAATAAATATCAAGTTACTAATTTTCACAATATTTGCTAAAACATATGATGACTCTGACAAAAAAAATTTTATGCATAAAACCAAAACCAAAAAATAACAAATAAAACTGCCATCCAATCAATTCTGATTCGTAATGACCCTATAGGACAGAGTAGAACTGCTTCATAAGGTTTTCAAGGCTGTAAATTTTTACAGAAGCAGACTGCCTCATCTTTCTCCCACTGAGTGGCTCATTGGTTGGAACTACTAACTTTTGCTTAGCAGCTGAAGGTTTTAACCACTTTGCCATCAAAGCTACATTTCATGCATAAACCAAAAAAAACCAAAAATACAAGTTATGCATTGGTAACTATAAATATACATGTAGAGAGATGCTAAAATAACATTGTTTTGAAAATCTGGGGTTATTAAATATTTTAGCTACATTACTATGAAAAAAACTAACACAAAACCAACCAACAAACAAAAAAGCAAACTTGGTTAAGAAAAAAATCATTTGAAGGCTAAAAAAAAAATAATATAGAATTATAAACTTTCTATTCCAGGATTATTTTTTTTTTATGAACTGTCCACATCAAGTGGAAAGATCAGTACCATGCACACTTTGTCCATCATTGATAATGGACAACTCTGGAAACAAATACATCATAGCTTCAAAATTTTCTACGATTTATTACTTCTATAACATATGTATTATAATAAAATGTAATTATACTGTGATGGAATAAGTGCTACATAAAATATGCTTTGGCACAACATTCTTCTATAATGCAAGCGTAATTTAAAAAAAATTTATATATTTTTGCAGCACCTATACAACCAGCCATATATGCATTCACAATTTCTACATGAATAGTTAAATAACAGTTGTTACTTACTTCACATTCTGTCTCCATTCTCGTTGTCTCTACCCTCATCACTTCATCACCATTAATTTAGACGCTTTGACCCCTGAAGTTCTCATCTGTGCTATAGATGAAATGTAATTGGATTAAGTTTATATGGATTCTGACTTGTAATAACCACTATTGGGTTTCCAAGCCAGTAAATATTTACAGGAGTAGGTTGCCCCATCTTTCTTCCACAGACCGACTGGTAGGTTTGAACTGCCAAACAGCTTAGGCACTATGGTTAGTAGTCCAAATGCCTTAGGCACTATGCCACCAAAGCTATTTAGATAATTGTTTTATAAGAGGGCTATGCTCAAGGAAAACATTATTTGTTTATTTATTTATTGAACTATTGTTTAATTTAATGACAGGTTCTTGGGATAGTTTCCGGTTAAGGTTTAAATCTTGTCTTGGGATCTCCACCATTCTGTTTATTCATTAAGTCTGGTTTCTGTTAGATGTACATTTTTTTTTTTTTTTCTTGTTAGTTGTTATTTCCAGGGCTTAGATGCAAGGTGATCTTGTGTAATAATGGTGTCTGGTCCTCCCCCATTATTTTGATTGTTGCTATGTTTGAGTCCATTGTTAGGGCTATTTGTAGTGCCTGATGTAAAGGTTCATCTTCCAGTACATTTTGAAAAATATTGTATTGTGATTCATGTTTTCACTGGCCAATTTATTAGTAGATCCTCCAGCTTTTCTTCCTAGTCTGTCTTAGTTTGGAAGCTCCACTAAAACCTGTCCAACATGGGTAACCCTGCTGGTATTTAAAATGCTGATGGCATAGCATCCAAACATCATAGCAACTTGCAAGCCACTACAGTCCTAAAACCTGGCAGATGTATGGTGGAAACACAAATGAGACATAAAAAAAATATTGTGATATTACAAACATATGTTGTTCTTGTTGTAGGCAGTTAAGTTGATTCCAACTATAGAGAATCTACAGAATAAGTAGAATTGCCCCAAAAGTTTTCCTAGGCTGAGATCTTCATGAGAGCATATGACCAATCTTTTTTCCTGTGAAGAAGCTGGTGGGTTTGAACTGTTGACCTTTTGGCTAGCAGCCAAGTACATAATGCATTGTACAACCAGGGCTTATTCTACAAATGTGTAGTGCTGCACAATTTCATAACCCATTCATAACCAAATGGACATAGAGTATTTATCATTGTAATTAGGAATTTATGACTATCCTTATCTTTTTAGAAGTGAGGAAAATGAGCCTGGAGAAGTTTTAAGTGACTAGACTCAGCATGAGTTTACCAGTGTGCACTTTCTATTAATAACTATGGCCTAAAAACAGAGAACATGATGAAATGAATCTGTTATAAAAATCATAATATCCAAATGTTGCTGAAGAAACAGTCTTTTAAAACATAAATAGTATTTCAAGAAATTTTAAACTTACACATGCAGTGGGGGGTTCCTTCATATTTTCAGCAGCAGCAAACAACTAACTACCTACTAGGGAACTTAAGTATTTGGTTGAGATCTCTAATTTCAAAGTATTTATTTCTGTTTGAGGTAAGTGCCACCATCCAGGAGTGAAAACTAATTTTTAAAATTGTATCCTCATCATGGAAAGAGTAACTCCCCTAGAGATTTATAGCAATCAACAAACTCAATTAGAATTTATAGTTGCCATTTTACCACTGGTGTATTTTATTGTGAAAATGTTTTGAAGTATGGCTGTTTATACATTTGGGATTTGGGCAATACACTTTCCAAAGGAAGAAGAGTGAGATGATTGACAAGGACAGAAATGTTGGTTTTACACTATTTTCATTACCCTCATAATTATTTCTTATGTCTAGTTATGTAGAATCATTATGAAAAACTGACAGTCCTAAGGTGAAAGAATGAAATAAAAAAAAAAAAGTAAGAGTAGGAATGGTAGTAAGGACCTGGTGGAATACATTCTAAAAAACAAAGTCAACTAAAAATCTTTTCATTTATTCCTTTTTAATCTAATGTCAAACTGGTACTGAATATATATCTGGGGGTATGTGAATAATTATTCTTATCTCTAATTTGTATAATGAGAAGAACTTGACTTCTGTATTCATTCTACCTCAGCTGCAATATATTGGAAAAGCCTGAAAATACAGGATAGTGTTTTTGAATAATGTTATATGTCTTTTAAAAATAATATGCTCAATGTATTTTTATTCAAATTTCACATACCTTTCTAAGTAATATAACTCTAAATTGAAAACAATAGTTACAAAAGACAACAAATACAATATTTCCCCCTTTTTTTCAGACTATGTTGTTGTTGTTATTTGCCATCGAGTCGGCCCCGACTCCTAGCAACCCCTCCTTGGGTTTCCGAGGCAGTTATCACTACGGAAGTAGGATTGCCCAACCTTCCTTCCGAGGAGTGGCTGGTGGGTTTGAACCGCCAGCCTCCTGATTAGCAGTCAAGTGCCTTGGCACTATGCTACCAGAGCTCCTATACTACAGTCTTTTTTCTACTATACTATAGTATAGTAGATACACTATAGTGTGTTTATTATCTTTTATTTAAAGAATGTAACATTATTTTAAGGGGCTCTGGTGATGTAGTGGTTAAGACATTTTGGTGCTAACCAAAAAGTCAATGGTTTGAACCCACCTGCTGCTTCATGGAAGAAAGATGAGACAATCTGCTTCCATAAAAATTTACAGATTTGGAAACCCAGTGGAGGTCACTATGACTTGAAACTGACTCAATGGCAGTGAGTTTGGTTGGTTTTGGTTATTATTTTAAAATTAGTTTATCTTTTTTTTTCTTTTGTATTTCACATGGAAACTAAAGGAAAGGTTCTATATATTACAAGTAAAGTTATGAGGTCTATGAAACATGTAGGATGCATAAGGCATATGGACATATGAGAAAAAATAAGATTATTTGAAATATATTATCTTTAATTTATTAAGAAGATAATTCAAATAACTTTGAGAATGCATTCTGAAGATTAATTACTACAAAAGTAAAAGTTCATATTTAAATGGTTTAGCCACTTCCTAAGCACATGCTTTTTTATATATAATGTGTCCCAAACTTTCCAAATTTCAACATTTTTTTGTTCATGTGAATTGTGAGGTTCAGTTTGCATTGTAGCATCATTAGCATGCTATTTTAATAGGTCACATTTTTTCTATTAAAATTTATTAAAATAAAACACTTCCCACAGTTAAGTTATATCAAAAATATAAATATCTCTTACAAAGTCAATTGTCAATTACATGGGGGTGTATCATAACATATAAGCATAAATAATTAATCTAATCTACCCAGGATATCTTTGGAAATGTTTTCATTCTATTTTCCTGAAGGCATGACACATCATTAACATACCAATTAAATCAGTGAAGTGCATTTCTTTTCATCTATATGCTCAGAGAAATGAACAATTGGGAAATCTTAATTTCAAAAACTGAGAAAAATTACTTATTATTTTTAATGTAACAATTATAAAAAACTTATATGAGAATTCATATTTTTCTCCTCTTTCAGAGTAGTTATTTTTAATGATGACAAAAATATTATTTTCCATTGCCACTGAGGTTTAGAAGAATGTATTGAGGGTAAAAAATGACATGTTGTTGTTGTAGTTATGTGCCGTCGAGTCGGCCCCGACTCATAGCGACCCCTCCTTGGGTTTCCCAGGCAGTATCACTACGGAAGTAGGATTGCCCAACCTTCCTTCCGAG
>NW_006921812.1:3334099-3336706 GCF_000298275.1 Orycteropus afer afer | reverse complement strand
CCAACCTTCCTTCCGAGGAGTGGCTTGTGGGTTTGAACCGCCAGCCGTCTGGTTAGCAGGCAAGTGTCTTAGCCACTATGCTACCAGAGCTCCCCCCCCCAAAAAAAAAGACATAGGTACATATTATTATTTTTAAATTAAACTTAACCATACAATATGTTCACTGAATTTTCAGCTGATTCTTCTGGTTTTATAATGTGAAATAAATTTTTGTGTTTGAATAGACTTCACAAAAATTTTCTCTATCTTGATGATTTAGTATAAACCTCTCATATTTATATAGTATCAGAATACGAATGTTAATTAACACACATTTCTGAGTTTCCAAAGTTTTTTTTTATCAATGACGTTTGAAATGATTTTTCATTTGTAAGACTAGTTTGCCGTGATTTAAAAAGAGAACTAAATTTACTGATAGATTTTGAGACATTTATATTAAAGTTTTTCATTTTAGAATTTGCAGAAAATTTGGTTGGACCCTGATTACACTAGAACACAAAATTAATATATATGAATATATTTAAATATACACATACATATGTATTAAAAACTTTTATATATATATTATAGAAATATTCAAATACTGAGTAATTATTGTCACTAATACTGAAGTGTGCATTAAAAATTATTTTTTTTAATGAATGTTCATTTAAAAAATTAGGTAGAAATAGATGGAGTGATAGCTATGTTGACCTCTTTCCTCCTAATCAGAAAGAACAGGATTTATTTTCATAATTCACATAATGAAATAGATTTTGGTTACTGGTAATTCACCATGTAGAAACAGAATTTTCTCGGTGAATCATGCCACTGTTTTCAGCTGTTCTTTCCTTTGTTTCATTCTGTCCCCAGCAGGGAAAACTGCATCAACATGCTATCTTTGCAGTGTCATAGAATATATTTTATTTTTTACTTATGTTTTCTCAGTGATAGGTTAAGGATTATTTTTAAGAGTTGCAAAGATGCTGCTTTTGGAAATGAGATAGGACAATTGAAGAGGTGAGAAACTATAAGCGAGATTTATTTATTTTTTTGCTAGAGGTTTCCTTTAGGGATTTTTCTGTTTATGATATTAGCAAACTGGTTGCACTTCATTTTCCAAAACTAACTGACCATTCAGGGTTAGGGATTTATAGTCCATACTTGTTGAACAAAAGTTTAAAGTTAAACTAAATTTTAATATCTAACAAGGTATCATTTTTCTAAATTTTTACTGCTTATTTCATCACATAAGATAGAATTTATAGTTGCAGTTATTGGCATATTTTTTGTATATTCTAAGACACATATTTGACTAACTGACCTTAGATATAAAAACCATGGCTAACTATTCCAACTTACATACAAATTCAATTTAAAACAGATCTAGGAACTGAACTTGTTCATAATCTGGGGAGTGCCTGCATGTAATACAGACATACCTCAGAGATATTGCAAGTTTGGTTCCAGACCACACAATAAAGTGACTCTCAAAATAAAGAGAGTCACTTGAATTTTTTTTTTGTTTGTTTCCCAGTACATATCAGGAGTTGTGTTTACACAACTAAGTATGCAATGTTTCTGAAATTATGAAAATGTTTGAAACATTGCGAGAATACCAAAATGTGTCATAGACACATGAAGTGAGCACGCTGCTGGAAATATGAAGCTTATAGACTTTTTTAACATAGGGTTGCCACAAACTTTCAATTTACAAACAAATAAAAAAACAGTATCTGTGAAGCATAATAAAGGAAAGGTCAATAAAATGAGGTAAGCCTCTGTGGTGTTCTCACATCATCCAAATTACATAACATCCTGTTTCAGAGAACGCATTGTGGACGTTAAGTGAAGCATGACTGTACTGATAATTTTAATCATAAACCCAAAATTTTGTTGTTTTAGTAATAACTAGTAAATATAATGGCTGAAAATAAAGGGTAAAGATAAAAATTTATTTTAGTTATTGAATGGAATTAAAGGAACTCTGGTAGCATAGTGCCTAAGGTGCTTGACTGCTAACCAGAGGGCTGGAGGTTCAAACCCACCAGCCACTCCTTGGAAGGAAGATTAGGCAATCTACTTCTGTAGTGATACTGCCTTGGAAACCCAAGGAGGGGTTGCTATGAGTTGGATCTGATTTGATGGCAGTGAGTTTGTTTGCTTGTTTGTTTGTTTTTAGTTTATATATAAGAGTTTATTCAAGGACAAATTATGTTATGAGAAGGGGGAAGCATCTTACCTATGGAGTGATGGTCAAAATGTAGGAAGTACAGAAAGGGTGGGGAGGTAACTTGAAAGAACAAAGATAACTAGGATGAGGTTGTGTAGAAGATATGATAGATTCAGTTCAGACTGAAGTTCAAGACTGGTGGATAGGAAGGACTGTTAGCAGAAAGTCACAAATATGTAATAGTTTAACAATGACATACCATTAACAAGGTTTATAGCTGAGATTCAGGAACCAGACAGCCATCAGTTTTAAGATATGGCCTCATTTTTAAGAAAGCTACTCTATGGGACAAAGATATTTAAAGATACACTCCTCGGAAGGAAGTTTGGGCAATCCTATTTCCATAGTGATACTGCCTCGGAAACCCAAGGAGGGGTCGCTATGAGTCAGGTTTG
>NW_006921812.1:3330275-3333999 GCF_000298275.1 Orycteropus afer afer | reverse complement strand
GGTCAATGGAAATGGATTTTTTTTCAGTGTTCTCTCACCTCCCTTTCCACCCCTGATAACCAACAAAGAAAGTTTCCTTCCATATATACATCTTTCCTTGACTTTTTACAATAATGAACTAATACAATTTTTGTCCTTCTCTGATGGACTTGTTTCACTCAGCATAATTTCCTCCAAGTTCATCCATGTTATGCAGTGTTTTGCAGATTCTACATTATTCTTTAGTGTTGCATAGTATTCCATCGTGTATATGTACCATAGTTTGGTTATCCATTCTTCTGTTGATGGGCATGTAGGTTGTTTCCATCTTTTTGCTATTGTAAATAGTGCTGAGATGAACATGAACATGGGTGTGCACATATCTGTCCTTGTCCTGGCTTTCACTTCTTTAGAATATATACCTAGTAATGGGAGTGCTGGGTCAAATTGTTGTTGTTGTTGTTATGTGGCGTCAAGTTGGACCAAATAGTATTTCTAATTCCAGCTTTTTAAGGAATTGTCATACTTTTTCCCACAGTGGTTGTTTCATTTTATAGTTCAACCAGCAGTGTATGAGAGTCCCAATCTCTCCACATCCTTGCCAGCATTTGTTATTTTTTGTCTTGTTGAACTTTGCCGTTAGTGCTGGGGAGCGATGGTATCTTGTTGTTTTGCGTCTCTCTGATTGCTAATGATTGTGAACATTTCTTAATGTATTTGCTGGCCACCTGAATATCCTCTTTGGTGAAGTGTCTATTCATGTCTTCTGCCCGTCTTTTAATTGGATTGTTAATCCTTTTGTTGTTGAGAAGTTGGAGTCCTTTTATGTAATAGAGTTAACAGTGGGCAAAGTTATGATAACTCCTTAGCCAAAACAAAATACCTTAAGGAAGTAAGAGGTGGAGTCTGTAGTCTCGGGACCATAGGCACAGAGACATCAAGCTCAAAATGCATAATATAGTACCACCCAAAATTGTTCTACATCCTACTTTGGTAACATCTAGGGTCTTAACAGTTTGTGAGCAGCCATCTAAGATCCAACTATTGATTTCTCCTTGTCTGCAGCAAAGAGAGTGAAGAAAATCAAAGACACATGGAAAAAAAAAATAGTACTAGGGAGTGGTAGACTCAGCTCACATAATGTTGAGACCAGAAGAACTAGATGCTGCCCAGCTAACCCTGCCAACCACTTGAAAAGGAAGCATAATTGGAGATCCTGGATAGAGTGGGAGAAAAATGTGGAACAAGACTCAAAATGATAAAATAAATAAATAAATAAATAAAACAAAACAAAAAAAGAGGCTGACTGATCTGATAGAAATGGTGGAACCTCTGAAGCCATGGCCTTTAGCCATCTTTTGGGTCTGGAACTGAACTCACTTCCATGGCTCAACTTTCAGCCAAATAATAGACACACTCTAGAGGTGAGCAGTAACACTGGGGAGGTAAATACCCTCAGAGCAATCAGCCATAAAAGATCAGAAGGGCAGCATTTGCATAGAGACCAAGCTCAAAAGTAGGTGGTTATTGTTGTTATGTGCCACTGAGTCGGACCCGACTCATAGTGACTCCTCCTTGGCTTTCCGAGGCAGTATCACTACAGAAGTAGATTGACGACAATTCCTCCCAAGGAATGGTTGGTGGGTTTGCACTGCCAGCCTTCTGGTTGACAATCAAGTGCCTTAGGTGCTATGCTAACAGAGCTCCTCTGAAAGGTAGGAATGGGTAGGAAATAAAGGACAAAGGGCAATAGTACTTATATATTACAAAAATTACAATTAATGTCACAAAACTTGTATAAACTATTGAATGAAAAATCAGTTGGCTTTGTAAACTTTCACTCAAATCACAATAAAAAGTTTTAAAAAATAAAATTCTTGAGCACAGTTCACTCTGACACACATGAAGTCACCATGGGTCAGAATTGATTTGGTGGCGATTGGTTTGATGTTCTGTAAAATGTAAAAACTGGATAATTTATACTTAGTAATTTTAACATGGCATCAAAAAATAAATAAATGAACTCACTGCCGTCGAGTTGATTGGACTCATAGCAACCCCTCCTTGGGTTTCCAAGGTGTTATCTCTATGGAAGTAGATTGCCAAATCTTCCTTTTGAGGAGTGGCTGATGGGTTTGACCCTCAGCCTTCTGGTTAGCAAAAAATAAAACAAATCAAACTCATTGCCCTCAAGTCAGATCCAACTTGTAGCGATCCTTCCTAACCCCTCCTTGGTTAGCAGATCTCCTTAAAGTATTAAAGAGCAAAGATGTTGCTTTGAAGACTAAGGTGCTCCTGACCCAAGGTATGGTATTTTTAATAGCTTCATATGCATATGAAAGCTGGACAATGAATAAAGAAGATGGCAGAAGAATCGACACATTTGAATTGTGGTGTTGACAAATAATATTGAATGTACCATGGACTGCTTGTTGTTGTTGTTGTTGTTGTTTGCCGTCGAGTCGGCCCCGACTCATAGCGACCCCTCCCTGGGTTTCCGAGGCAGTATCACTACGGAAGTAGGATTGCCCAACCTTCCTTCCGAGGAGTGGCTGGTGGGTTTGAACCGCCAGCCTTCTGGTTAGCAGTCAAGTGCTTTTAGCCACTATGCCATGGACTGCTAGAACTGAAAAATCCTTCTTGAAGGAAATATAGCCACAGTGTTCCTGAAAAGCAAGCATGGTCAGACTTCATCTCTTGTACTTTGGTCACGTTGTCAGAAGGGACCAATCCCTGGAGAAGTATATCATGCTTAGGAAAGTTAGAGGGTCAGAGAAAAAGGGGACTACCTACATTGAGATAGACTGACACAGTGGTTGTGACAATGGGTAGAGCATGGCAATGATGGTGAGGATGGCCAGGCCCAGGCAGCGTTTCATCCTGTTGTACATAGGGTCGCTATTGTTGTGAAGCTGGAACCGACTTCCTGCTACCTAACTACCACAGTATTTTTAAGACAAATTGATACAAATTAATTTTTTTATTAGTGAATGGAAAGTTTTTCTGTAAGAAAATTCTAAGTGTAGACTAGATGTGACATTTTTTACCTGCATTTAGTAAGTCAAGAAGAAAGCAGGAAAATTATTAGAAAAGTGGAATAGGAAAATTTATTTGCATAATTATACCTAATATGTAAGTTGGTATTATATCTAAGAACAGGAATTTAAACTACAACTGTATATGCCAACACATTTTTAAAACTGTCCTTTAAATCTTCTCATCTCTGGTAACATGCTTGGAAATGTTCCAAGTGCTTTGTAAACTTTATATCATTTCATTCTACATTGATTCTATGGTAGCATTATTGCCCCAAGCTTGAAAATAAGGTTATGGTAGTTTAAACAGGATAAGTAATTTGCTAAAATTAACCCATTCATTACATGGAAAGATATTGAACAGCTAATGTGGATTTAGAACCAAAGAGTTTCTGTGGGTCATTTGCCCTTTTAAAATTGCTCTTGCATCTCAGCTGCATGGCAGAATATCACAGCATGTCTTTAACCTGGCACGTTCACAGTCTTGCTTTTAATTAGCTAATTATAGATTTAGGTTATCCAAATTAACTGTTCTCACTCCTTAGGGCAGAGGAACCCCAAGTTTTGTTATTGACTGCTCTTCAGAGCACCCTGTTTCCTGCTGAAACCAATTTACACAAAACCTCTAATATCCATTCCACTTTATTCATCCATGATTTCTTTTTTTTTTTTTTTTTTTTATTAGGATTTGGGTGAAGATTTACAGAGTA
>NW_006921812.1:3280746-3324270 GCF_000298275.1 Orycteropus afer afer | reverse complement strand
AGATTATCTTCTGTGTCTGTGTTAATTGGTTTCCCTTTTCTTTGTTGAAGAGGGTCTGTGCAATCCTTCTGCCTAGTCCGCCATCTTATCATCCATGATTTCTTGACAGTGAAGGTAAACCTAGACAGGACTAGATACATGGAGTCTATGGTGCTCATTGTCATTTTCCTCTCCCTGGTTGGATCTTCTGAGAAAACCTGGATTTCATAAAATAACTAGTTATTTTATTTAATACTTAGAAAGATGTCAGCTGCTAATCCATACTAAACAGCAATAGATTATAATTATAAAAATTATGGACTCTGAGGCCAGAATGCCTGGGTTTAAATCCCAGTTTTGCATGTATAATCTTGAACAAATTACCTAAACTTCTTATGTGTCAATTTTCTAATCTCTTATATTAGAAGACCAATAATACCCTCATTATAAGATATTATTCATGAGGATTAATACATCTTAATACATGATAACTAGTTAGAAAAGAGTATGGTATACAGGAAAATTGAAACAATGTTTAGTCTATTGTTACTATTTGAGTAGTAGTTTTTCATTGAGGCAATCTGCTTCCCTTGTGACACTGCTTGGGAAACCCAAGGAGGGGTCGCTATGAGTCAGATCCCACTCAACAGCGGTGAGATTTTTTTTTTTTTTAATTAGTGGAAAATGCTTTCTGGGAACTATTGATATACTTTGATAGAAACCTCTTCCTTGTTTCTCAAGAGTAAACCCAATTATATATCATATTTCAAATATAACAATATGATTTTATGTATAAGATTGAATGCAATCCTTAACTGACTTCCATCTTTTTATATTTCAATAGATTATCTAGAAATATGGATAGAATGAAATATGTTAATAAAACTACTGGAAACTCCCATCAAATAAAATCCAAATTATCTGGAACTTCTCTAGACTTCATAATCTCCCATGTTTTGGGCAATTTACCTCATTTTACAACTCAGCATAGCTACTTCCATTAGTCTTGTAACTACCTGTTACTTTAGTAGGTAATAAGATTATTGCTGTGTTTGTAAAAGTTACTGTATTTTGCTGTGGTAAAACCAAAAAAAATCAAAACACAAAACTCACTGCCAGAGAAGTCTGTTCCAACTCATAGCGACCCCTTTTTGGGTTTCCAAGGGGATATCTCTACAGAAGTAGATTGCCCAATCTTCCTTCCGAGGAGGGAGTGCCTTAGGCACTATGCCACCAGAGCTCTCTCCCTGTCTTAACACAGCAGAGATTTATTTGTTGCTTAAGCTATGTTGCCTAACATGTGTCAGAAGGAGATTCTATTCACTTTAGCCATTCAGGGATCCATCCAGAAGACATTTTAAGATGGACTGCTGCACTTTCTCACCTATCCCAGCAGAAAGAAAAGAGGTGGTATAGCCCATGAGGTATTTAAAACTACCGACCAGTTCAAACTAAAATGACTTCTTCTCATATATCTTTGACCAAAGAATATCACAGTCACATCTCACTTCAGAGAGAGCAAGAAAGTGCAATTTTAACTGTGCCAAAAGAAAAGTCTTTGCAAATAGCTCTCATGTCCTTCACACTTGTAAAAAGCTTCTCTGTCTTCTTTCTTTCACTGCATATTAGCTGCCTAGTCATTGGCTTAAATACAGCCTTTGGATCAAATTCATAAATATCATGAAAAAAAAAAATACATTCACTCTTGATTTGAATATGGATTTTTTTTTTTTTTTAACTTTCAGATTGCTTTAATAAGCACATTTTTGTTTGAGGGATTTGAGAATATGAATGAAGAATGGAAATTAACCAAAGGATGTGGTTCTGGCAGACAGCCTCTTAGCACTGTGAATGCACATGGGAAACCTTTCTCCCATTTCCATTGCTTACAATATGTGTATAATTGTGATGGATATATTTTGGATTCTTTTCATTGAAATAGTTTAAATGGTTATAGACTTATAGCTGTTATGAAGAAGAAAATGAACTAATTATTTCCAATGAGTGAAAGTGAGGATAAATTGCATCAAATTTAGGTGATGATCTACCTTTCATCCTTGCAAAATGAAGAATCATAAGCTATGCACCTTTTAACTGAATCTCTTCATGGAAAATGAATAGGGCATGGCAGAGTCAATCTGTTAATTTCAGCTATATTAACCAGCCATGAGAATTCCTGCACAGTCTCTCAGAGTCAATATAAATCAGGACAATGCCTTAATGAACAGATTGTCCACAGGTTAGTGGGGTTTGTTGATGTGTAAGGGCAAAACCTGTGTTTTGTATGTTCTGAAAGTAACTGTTTATCAAATATATTTGGTTATCTCATTTGATAATGTATTTAAAAACATTGTAAATTCTCTTAGCAAATACATTGTAAATTTTCATAGGTAAGGGATTAAAATGCCCCAAGTACAGGATAAGAAATATTACTACTCACAAATATGCTAGTGTGAGCAAATCAAAAGTACAAAAACACTCAAGGTTGACAACTTACCTACTAAGCAAATGTTTTGGTTGTATATTATAAAATAATCTTTAAGTCCTTCAAGAAGGACGTCATGCTTGGTAAAGTAGAGGGTTAGTGAAAAGGGGGAAGAACTTCAATGAAAAGCTTTGAGACAGTGGCTCAAACATAGCACCAATTTTGAGGATGGTGCAGGACCAACCCATGTTTCATTCTGTTGTACATAGGTTAGCACCTAACAACAACACAACCAAAAGTAAGAATACTGATAGTATGACAATAGGAATATTTTTCAAAGGCTTTTTTTTTCGTGAACTCTTAGTCTATTTACCAAAAAATACTGGTTAGGATAGCTTTTTAAATAATGTGCAACAAATACTTGAATGATGACAACATTTAAAATATATTGATCCTAAACTTATCATTGGGAGCTCTGGTGGCATAGTGCCTAAGGCATTTGACTGCTAACCAGAAGGCTGGTGGTTCAAACCCACCAGCCACTCCTTGGAAGTAGATAGCAATCTACTTCCATAGTGATAGGTCAGAAATGACTTGATGGCAGTGAGTTTGGTTTTAAATCTATCATTATACTAACTTAGGTATTATTTTTTTTCTATCTAAGAAGAAACAAAAAGCATTTTAAAATTTCCCTTAGCTGTGATTTTGAGTTCTAGTGACTTTTTTTTTTTTTTTTTTTTTGAGCTTATTGCTTAAATAATTCCCACTAGGTTTTAATGTTTTTAACCTCTGTATAGTTTATGTTCCTCTTTTTAATTAAAGAGTGTTTTTTTATAAAAGTGAAAGCAAAAAATCCCTAAGGTAATTCTAAAATGTATTTAGAAATATTTACATAGTTTTTGTAAAGGCTCATGTCACTTCAAAGCCACAAATGGCAAAATATAAAATTCCATTAACTTTTTAAAATTCTAGATGATCTGTTTTTAAAAATAAATAAATATTTATTAGCTGATTTACATGTTTAATGATTAATAGCAAAAACAATTATTTAGTGAGGTGTTAGATAACATATGCATGTTCTTTTTGTCATGTGCCTGCAAATCAATTACAACTTATGGTAACCCCATATTATTACAGAGCAGAACTCTTCCATAGGGTCTTCGTAACTATATTTTTTACAGAAACAGATTGCAAGCTTTTATTTCCTCCATTCTATGCATCTGTAGGCATGCAAAACAGTTTGTGCCATTCAGGGCCCTAACACAAACGTTATTGTTGTTACTGTTATGGCATCGAGTCAATTCTGACTCATAGCGACTCTATAGGATAGAACAGAACTGCCCTATAGGGTTTCGGGGGAGCGCTGGTGGCGTAGTGCCTAAGGCATTTGACTGCTAACCAGAAGGTTGGTGGTTCAAACTCAGCAGCCCCTCTGCGGAAGGAAGACTGGGCAATCTACTTCCACAAAGATTTACTGCCTCAGAAACCCAAAGGGGGTCACTATGAGTTAAAAGTTACTCGTTGGCAGTGAGTTCTTTTTCACAGGGTTTTGTAGGTTATAATTTATTTTTAGGGGCAGATCACCAGGTTTTAGTCCAGTGAAACCGGTAGGGGTTCGGACCATGACCTTTTAGTTAGTAGCCAAACACTAAACCATTGTGCCAACAGGGGTCTGTCTAACATAAAGATAAGGTTGAATAAATGTAAAAGATAGCAATTTCTATTTATTCTGAGATACTATGGGACAATAATTTTAGAATATTAAAAGCGACAACATCTAATTTAAAAAAAAAAAAAAACTCACTGCCGTCAAGTCGAATCCGACTCATAGCGACCCCTTCTTGGGTTTCCGAGTTGTATCACTAGGGAAGTAGATTGCCCAACCTTCCTTCCCAGGAGTGGCTGGTGGGTTTGGACTGCCAGCCTTCTGGTTAGCAGTCAAGTGCCTTAGGCACTACACTACCAGAGTTCCCAGCAAAATCTAATATATATCCTCAATATTATGCATAATTATTTGTTGTCATTATTAGGTGCCATCGAGTCAGCTCCGAGTTATAGTGACCTTATGTGGAAAAGAATGAAATACTGCATGGTTGTACACCATCCTCATAATCATTGCTATAATCAAGCCCATATTGGCAACCACTATGTCAATCCATCTCATTGAGGGTCTTCCTCTTTTTTGCTGACCCTCCACTTTACCAAGCATGATATCCTTCTCCAGGAAATGGCTCCTTCTGACAACATGACCAAAGCAAGGGAGATGAAGTCTGGTCATTCTCACTTCCAAGGGTAAGTCCAGCTGTGCTCTTTTCAGGACATATGTGTTCATTTTTCCAGCACTCCAAGGTATTTTCAGTATTCTCCATGGCATTTTCAATATTCTTCGCCAACCCCACAATTCAAAAGAATCAATTCTTAATTATTAATTATCTAGCTTTCACATGCATATAAGGCAATTGAAAATACAATGGCTTGGTTTAGGGCCCCTTAGTCTCCAAAGTGACATCTTTGATCTTCAACACTTTAAAGAGGTATTTTGCAGCAGATTTGCCCAGTGCATTACAATGTCTGATTTCTTGACTGCTGCTTCCATGGGTTTTGATTGTGAATCCAAGTAAAATGAAATCATTGACAACTTCAAACTTTTCTCCATTTATCATGATATTGCTTACATTCCAGTTGTGAGGCTTTTCGTTTTCCTTATATGGAGGTCTAATTCATAGTGCAGACTGTAGACTTTAATCTTCATCAGTAAGTGCTTCAAGTGATCTTCACTTTTAGGAAGCAAGGTTGTGTCATCTGCATATTGCATGTTGTTAATGAGTCTTCTTCCAATCCTGATACCATGCTCTTCTTCATAGTGTCCAGCTTCTCGGATAATTTGCTCAGCATACAGAATGAATAAGTATGGTGAAAGGATACAACCCTGAAGCACACTGTTTGTGATTTTTAAACCGTGCAGTATCCCCTTGTTCTGTTCAAATGACAGGCTCTTGGTCTATGTACATGAGAACAATTAAGTGTTCTGGAATTCCCAGTCTTCTCAATGTTATCCATAATTTGCTATGATCCACACAGTCTATAAAATATAGTCAATAAAATAAAAGTAAACATCTTTCTGGTATTCTTTCCTTTCATCCAAGGTCCTTTTGACATCAGCAATGATATCCCTCAATCTTTGTCCTCTTCTGAAACCAGTTTGCATTTCTGGAAGTTCCTTGTCAATATACTGCTGCAACCGGTTTTAAATTAGCTTCAGCAAGATTTTACTTGCATGTGATATTAATGATAATTCCCCATTCTATTGGATGACCCTTTTTGAGAATGAGCACAAATATGGATCTCTTCCAGTCCATTGGCCAGGGAGCTGTCTTCCAAATTTCTTGGTGTACATGAGTAAGTGTCTCCAGCACATCTTCTATTTGTTAAAATATCTAAATGGATATTCTGTCAATCCCTGGAGCCTTGTTTTTTTGTCAGTTCCTTCAGTGCAGCTTTAACTTATTCCTTCAATATCATTGGCTCCTAATCATGTGCCATCTTCTGAAATAGATGAACATCAACCAATTCTTTTTTGGTACAGTGATTCTGTGTATCCCTTCCCTCTTCTTTTGATGTTTCCTGCGTCATTCAATATTTTGTCCATAGAATCTTTCAATATTGCAACTAGAGGCTTGAATTTTTTTTTTCAATAAGTTTTTCAGCTTGAGAAACACTAAGTGTGTTCTTTCTTTTGGTTTTCTAACTGCAGGATTTTGCATATTTCATTATAGTTATTGACTTTGTCTTCTCTAGCTGCTCTATTCAGCTGTTTTGTCTTGTTATTTCTTCCATGTACTTTAGCCACTCTCTGTTTAAGAACAAGTTTCAGAATCCATTTTGACATCCATTTTGGTCTTTTCTTCTTTCCTGTATTTTTACTAACCTTTTGCTTTCTTCATGTATGCTGTCCTTTATATCATTTCACAACTTGTTTGGTTTTTGGTCATCAGTGTTCAGTAAATCAGATCTATTCTTTGTATGGTCTCTAAATCCAGGTGGGATATAATCAAGGTCATATTTTTGCTCTCATGGAGTTGTTTTAATTTTCTTCTGCCTCAGGTTGAACTTGCATGCGAGCAATTGATGGACTGTTTCATGGTCAGCTCCTTGCTTTGTTTTGGCTGAATATATTGAACTTCTCCATCACTTTTTTTCTACAGATGTAGTTAATCTAATTTCTCTGTATTACATGTAGTGAGGTCAATGTATATATCTGCCATTTATGTCATTAAAAATGTTATTATCAGTGAATAAATAGTTGCTCTTGCAAAATTTTATCATGTGATCTCCAGTGTCATTTCTATCACCAAGGCCATAATATGTCCAACTACTGATGAGTCTTCTTTGTTTCCAACTTTTGCATTCCAATCACTAATAATCATCAATATATAATATTTACTTCTGCCTAAATATAGTTATCTAGGAGCTCTGGTAGCATAGTGCCTAAGGCAACTGACTGCTAACCAGAAGGGTGGTGGTTCAGCTCCTTGGAAGTAAGATGGGACACTCTACTTCCCTAGAGATCCTGCCTTGGAAACCCAAGGAGGGTTCCCTATGAGTTGGGATCGATTCCACAGCAGTGAGGTTTTTTTGGTTTAAATATAGTTGTCTGTGTTTTATGTTTGAAATTATTGACTCAAAGAAAATAATCCAAATGAAAATATAAATATACAAAATAAAGTACACAAAAATAAGGATATAGAAACATTGATATAGATATATTTTTTATCACCTTGTACAATTTCTGTTTAATATAGTTAACCTAGTATATCACTGAAATGCTTCTAAGTACATTTTTTTTTTCATTTCAGTAACAATAATACATATACTTGAATGTTTTGACATTTTTTTCATGTCACCTTAATTTTAAATTTTTAGATTGAATGAAACATGCTTTTTTTTTTTTTTTTTTTTTTACATTCCAGACATTATCAATATCTGGAAGATGGCTGAATTTAGGTAGAGAAAAGTTCAGTTTAGTTTCATCCCCAGAATTTTCTTCAAGCCCTCTGTAATGTTTGTACTGCTGTATTTCCATGTTTTAAGATTAAGTCTAAGTAGGGTATAATATATATATATATATATACACTTTCAAATACATATGTTATATATGTTATAATTATCAGCCTTGAGGAACCAATGCATAATTTTTATTTAAACATAATGTACTAACATTTTTATAACTTGGTAATGGTTTAGTGTATGCATTTTATCTTATAATATGAAACTTTGAATCAAACAAAATTATTTCTGTGCATTATTTTAAGATTTTTAACAGTTATTTTCTATCAGTTAAGAGATAACCAATTGGCAAAGACCAACCTCCCCCCAAAAAAAATTGAAACTCACTGCCCTTGAGTCAATTCTGACTCATAGTGACCCCTATTAAATTTCCAACTGTAAATATTTACAGAAGCAGACTATCCCATCTTGCTTCTCTGAAGTACATGGTAGGTTTACATTAGCAGGCAAATTCCTTAACCACCACGCTACTAGGACTCCTTAGTAAACACCATAAGCAATATAAAATATATTGTCAGCATGTCGAATAAAGATTAAACATTTTTATTTTTGTACTTAGGTGCACTGGAGTAGGTTCTGATTCATAGAGCCCCCCATATACCATAGAATGGAACTCCACCCAGTCCTGTGTCATGCTCACAATCGTTGCTGTTTGAGCCCGTTGTTGTAGCTCCTATGTCTTGTTGAAGGTTTCTGTCTTTTTTGCTAACCCTCTACATTACCAAGTGTGATGTCCTCCTCTAGGGACTGATGCCTTCTGATAACATATCCAAAGTACAAGAGACAAAATCGTACCATCCTCCCTTCCAAGGAGCATTCTGGCTTTACTTCTTCCAAGGCAGATTTGTTCAGTCTTCTGGCAGTCCATGGTATATTAAATAATCTTGGCCAATGCCAAAATTCAATGGCATCAATTCTTTTATCTTCCTTATTCATTGTCCAGCTTTTGCATGCATATAAGGTGATTGAAAATACATGACTTGGGTCAGGTTCATCTTTGTCTTCAAAGTGATATATTTGCTTTTTAAAACTTTAAAGAGGACTTTTATTTCTATGACCTAAAATTTAAATCTTCATCTCCAACCTGGATTATTGATCTAGCTTCATAATTTGTCCCTATTTCTACTTTTGCCTTTCAGTTTATTTCAACACCACAGTAAGAATGTTCCTGATAAAATATAACTCATATCATATCATACCATGTTTCCTATCTCATTCAAAGAACACTAAATTCCTTTCAATGGTCTGCCTCTCTCATTCATCCACCTTTACATCTCTGGCCTTATCTCCACTTATGCCTTTCACTTTTCTGAAGTCACACTGGCTTCTCTCTGATATGTCTCTTAATCACATTGAAATTGGTGTTTTTATCCATTTGGGTTCCTACTGCACCAAAAGTGTTTAGGTCTTTATTTAAAAGTAGAAACATTGTTAATCCTTTCCACATTCCCTATCCCCTTACCAGCTTTAATTTTTCATATTCCTCATCACCATCTAATGTATTATATTTATTGTATTTATACTCAGGTTTCACTGTGGCATGAGAGCCAGAACTTGACAGGACTGCCTTGTTTTTCTGGGTGTTTTGACAGAGTGCTTTCTTACCACATGTCTATCACTAGTTTTAGTGGAAAATATTTGAGTTTTCCTTCTCTGTCAGGTTTCTGCCTTACACACGTTCAAGCTCTAACAGATTTCACTATATATATACATTCAGGTGAAAGCCTGAACTGAACAAGAACTGCCTTGATTTTTCAGATCTTTCAACTTTTCTACTTTTGACTGGGTACAGTCTTACACTTTTCCATTGTTCTCTGTTAGTACTTTATTAATACTGTCTTCTATTATTTAATATCTGAGTTTTCCTTCTCTCACATGTTTCAGCCTGTATTGGTTCTCTAGTGTCACTTTAACAGAAAGTACCATAAGTGCATGGTTTAACAAACAGGGATTTATTCTTTTACAGTTCAGGAGGCTAGAAGTCCAAGTTCAAAGTGCCAGCTCTAGGGACTGGGGGAAAGCCCCTTGACCTTGGGCCTCAGCTCTGCCTCTTGCTTCTTGCCCACTGAAACTGGAGGCTTGTCTTAGCTCAGGCAGCTGCTGGCTGCTGAGGCTGACAAACCCATGGTCGACAAGTATAGTCCCAAGATTATCAAACTTGGCAGGCCTTTACTTCATGTCTAGAAGAGTCCCAAGATCTGCAGAGACAGCATGGCAGGTGGCTGAATGAAGACACAGCTACATGTAGGATCCAAGCATGCCAAAAAGCTAGAGACTTTTTTCAAAGCTTTTTCTTATATGCTGGAAGCAGACCACAATCCTAAGGCAGTTACTTAGCTACTCACAGTGATTCCACCACACAGTTGAGGACCAGTCTCATCAGGGGGAATAACTACATCCAGCTGCCTCAAAATGAGACCTAGTCAAGTTGACATATAACCTTAACTACCACACAGCCTTACAGAGAGTCTGGCTTTCATAGATTGTGTTGTACACACAGTCACCAGATTGCAAATTAGCTCTTTTTCTCAGCCTCTCTTTAAGTAAAATTTGTACATATGTTGGAACAGTTAGGTATGAATCCACCCTCAATCAAATGTTTATCTTAGTGTATAGAATATAGTGTATTTTTCTGTACATAAAAAACATTAAAGAAAGACTTCCAGACAGTGGCATCACTAGGGTTGGTGTTACCCAGTGCTATAACTCATGCTGTCACCCTCATGGCCCTCCTCCTTTCCAGATCATGTAGAATTCTTAGTAATGCTTATTATGAATTTTAATCATAGAATATATGTGATAAATACATATTGCTGAAATGTAATACTTCTTAGATTTTATGAATATGAATAATAACATTGGTTATAAATCTTTCTACATTGAATAACAACATTATTAGTTATAACATTATTAATAATTGTGCAGAAACCATTTTTTGATTTTTCTCCTTTTCCTTTAATTGCTTCATTTTCAAAAAAGTTATTGATATAGGTTCACAAATACTAATTACAATAATTGTTATTTTTGTTGTTAGGTAACGTTTAGTTATCTCTGACTCATAATCCCTATATACAGCAGAAAGAAACACTGCTTGTTCCTGTGCCAGCTCCACGATTCTTACTATACCTGAGCCCATCGTTATAGCCACTGTGTCATTCCATCTTGTTGAGGGCCTTCCCCTTTTTCGTTGACCCTCCACTTTACCAAGCATGATATCCTTCTCCAGAGAATTGTCCCTTCTGACAACATGACCAAAACAGGTAAGATGAAGTCTGGCCATTCTCACTTCTTCCAGGACAGATTTGTTCATTCTTTTAGCAGTCCATGGTACTTTCAGCATTCTTGGCCAACACCACAACTCAAATGCATCGGCTATTCTTTGGTCTTCCTTATTCATTGTCTGGCTCTCACATGCATATGAGGTGATTGAAAATACCATGGATTTGGTTCAGCACATCTTAGTCTTCAAGGAAATATCTTTGCTCTTCAGCACTTGAAAGAGGTCTTTTGCAGCAGATTTGCCCAATGCTATACATCATCTGAAATCTTGACTGCTGCTTCCATTGGTGTTGATTGTAGAACCAAGTAACATGAAGTCTTTCATAACTTCAATATCTTCTCCATTTATTGTGATTCTGCTTATTGGTCCAGTTGTGAAGAGTTTTGTTTTCTTTATATTGAGATATAATCCGTACTGCACACTGTAGTTTTCGATCTTCATCAATAAGTGCTTCAAGTCATCCTTACTTTCAGCAAGCAAACTTGTGTTGTCAGTGTATCACAGTTTGTTAATGAGTATTCCTCCAGATGCCACATTCTTCACATAGTCCAGCTTCTCAGGTTATTTGCTCAGCATACAGATTGAATAATATGGTGAAAGGATACAATCCTGACACACTCCCTTCTTGATTTTAAACCATGTGGTATCTCCTTGTTCTGTTTGAATGACAGCCTCCTGTTCTATGTACAGGTTGCTCATGAGTACAATGAAGTGTTCTCATTTCTCAGTATTATCCATGATTTGTTATGATCCACACAATCAAATGCTTTGGAGCTCTGGTAGCATAGTGGCTAAAGCACTTGACTGCTAACCAGAAGGCTGGCGGTTCAAACCCACCAGCCACTCCTTGGAAGGAAGGTTGGGCAATCCTACTTCCATAGTGATACTGCCTCAGAAACCCAAGGAGGGGTCGCTATGAGTCGGGGCCGACTCGACGGCACATAGCAACAACACAATCGAATGGTTTTGCATAGTCAATAAAACACAAGTATACATCTTTCTAAGTATTCTTTGCTTTCAGCCAAGATCCATCTGACATCAGCTATGATATCCCTCATTCCATGTCCCCTTCTGAATCCAGCTTGAATATCTGGAAGTTCTCTGTCAATATACTTCTGCAACCATTTTTGAATTATCTTCAGTAAGATTTTACTTGCTTGTGATATTAATGATATTGTTTGATAATTTCCACATTCTGTGGTATCACATTTCTTTGCAATGGGTACAAAATTACAACATTATAATAGCTAAAACATCAGCAAATTTCACAAAATCAGCAAGTATAAAAATACCAGCAGCAATGAAAACAACAGTGTGTGCTTTTGGTACATGCTGGTGAAACCAAGTGATTTGAAGTGCCATTGTAATTGAGTAAGAATGACAGCTCTGACCCAGCACATTAGAAAGTTCAAAAAGTAAATTAGCATAGAATTTTACCCTTATAGATATGTTGATACATGTTAGTTTGTCTTACAAAAGATGTTTTTGTTGTTATAACTAAGTATGGGGATATTTTTATAAAAAATAATACATTTCTGCTGAACACTGCCTCAAAATTTTATAGGCAGTCATTTTGATGTCACTCTTTGTGACAGGGTCACCCAGAGTGGTTCACACCCCAAAACCACATTGTGATGCCAGTGCTTCCAGATACAATTAAGAAAAAAAATCCTTAACATAACAATACAGTAGTGGCAAGATTAATAATGCTTTGATGCACATCTCAAAGTATAGGCTGTTTGTTACTTCGAACCATTGTATGTACCTCACATTTTTAATATAATAGGCATTAGAGGGTTTGGTTCGTAATTATGGTTTGTACATAAGTCCAATATTGCTAACCCAGGGACTGGCTGTATATACATTGTATGTGTATATACACACTCAACAGAAAGAGACAGAAAAAGAGAGAAAGGGAAAGGGAGAGAAAGTTTATATTTCACTTCTCTAAAATGCAAGTTTAATGAGAGCAAGAAATATTGATCTGCTTTGTCTCTACTGAATAGGGTGGAATTCTGGAAGTGTTAATACTTATTCTTAATAAATGTGTTTGCTTAAGAATCAAGGAATTAGAGATATTTTCAACTGAATAAAAAATGTGTAGATTAAATGATTTGAATGATCAATTTAAGCTATCATGCTAACTACTAAACATTAACAGATAGATAAAAATAAATATTGTACTTCTCAGAGAAATAAAGGTGTGGAACTGTAAATAAAGATCAAGACTTTTAACCATTCATAAAAGAATTTCTCAAATTGATGTTATATTTTCTGGATATTTTTTAAACTCTGAGAACAATGCCATGAATATATTAAACTATCTATCTATACAATTGGAACTCTGTTGGTGCAGTGGTTAACGCATTTGCCTGTTAACTAGAAGGCTGGCAGTTGAAACCCACCAACTGGTCTTGAGGAGAAAGATGAGACAGTCTGCTTCAGTAAAGATTTTCATCCTTGTAAGCCCTATCAGGCAGTTATACTGTGTCCTATAGGATCACTATGAGTTGGAATCAACTCTATGGCAGTGGGTATGTTTTAGTGCCTAAGGCATTTGATTGGTAACCAGAAGTCTGGTGGTTCAAACTCACCAGCCACTCATCTGAAGGAAGATTGGGCAATCTAATTCCGTAGAGATACTGCCTTGGGAGCCCAAGGAAGGTTCACTATGAGTCAGAACCAATTCGACAGCAGTGAATTTGGTTTTGTCTTTTGATTATCTAACTAACCAGGTTTGTTATTTTTCAAATATAAAATATTTTTATTTTCTGAATATCTTATGTCACCTTGTGACCATTATTGAACTACATAGTGACATTTTATTATTTGCAATTTTATACATCAAAGAATAAGGACTTCGTCAAATATATTCAGTTTCTGTACTATCATACAAGTTTCACAAAGTATAGAGTAAGGGAGAATCAAATCAAAGCCAAAGACCATAAATGTTTAATATTATTATAGTTTATCATCTTTTGGTTTGATAGACAAGAGAATTTTCCTTGTCATGCTCAATTTTGTAGTCAAGTAGAAATAATGAGATAATGTTATTTAAATTGATTTGTGGGTAATTAATTCCATTTATAGTAATTAGCATCTTTTTCTTGTGTGCTCATACATGAAAATGAAGAAACATAGTATGTCACAATATGTAAACTTTTGGATAAATTTGATTTATATAGAACATTTCTTTTTCTGTCTTTTTTTTTTTTTTTTCTATTACCTACCTAATTTAGTAAATACTTGAGGTTGACACAACAATGGCAGAATATTTGTGTCAAGGAAACCATCTGAGCAAATATTAAACCAAAAAAAAACATCTTTTAGTTTGGCATAAAAATTAAGCATAGACAAAGAAGACAAAATCTAGTTTGAATTCTAATTTTGTTACTCAGTGACTGTATGATTTTGGGCAAAGTTCTCTGCCCTTTCTGTGCCTTGGTTTCTTCATCTGACATATAGGATTAGTGTATATAACTCTCAGAATTGCTGTGAGGATTAATTTATTTAATGCTATAAAAATTTAGGTCAATTATTAGCATCTACTATGCTAGTAACTAGACTTGTCATCTATGGAACCTTGTTTTCTTAACAGTACTCAAATCTCCAGATGAGGTCCCTACTGGCCTTTTGTAATATAAACAGTATTTGTATTTCAGTATTGCAGCATTTTACATGGGGTTGTATAAATTAACACATTTTTGTGGTAACTCTTGTTGATGAACATCCATCAAGGCATCATCATCCCTTCTTTGATTGTTAATGAGGCCTTTGTTTTATGCAGTGGCAAATGGAAAACAATAAAATCAACATACCGAAGCAAATTATTCTTTAATAAACATTTTAAATCTACTAATTTTTCTCTTCCTTTTTTCACATAACATTGTAATTAAAATTTTAAAGTTATTTTCAGAATAACTACTATTAAATATTTTCAGTAAAATTCATAATTCATTTATGGAAATAGTTATTCAGTTGTCACATGCTTGATTATAAATTTCATTTAGATTCAAGTAAACTAACTAAATACAGACATAAATTGTTAAATTTCTACATATCGTCTTTGCAGCTACACAGTTGTGTAGACAGCCATTGTGGGATTTTGTACATGAGAGATAACATATAGTACAAATGCATGGTTTTAAGGCATTATTTCACAGAGGTTAGAAAACAGTTGTATTGTGTAGGTTTTTTTAAAAGGATTTGATTCATGAATTATTATTCCTTATATGTTACCCTGAAAATGTGGAATACATAAAGACATTGAAAATTAGGGGATTGGGCTTAATTAACGTAATGTATCAAAGATAAAAAACATAAGAATTAGGTGAAGTACCAAATGAGTAAGGAGTAAAGAATTTTATTAGAAGGTGACTAGATTGTTTAGCTCTGGTAAGTAGTGCCTGTGACATTTGACTGCTAACCAGAAGGTTGGCAGTTCAAACCCACCAGCCACTCCTTGGAAGGAAATTTGGGCAATCTACTTCCATAGCGATACTGCCTCAGAAACCTAAGGAAGGGTCACTATGAGTCGGGTCCGGCTTGACAGCACATAACAACAACATATTGTTTAGGCAGTGATTACATGGAAAAAAGCAAATCTTTTATATGAGAGAGACCTGGAAGTATACCTTGAGAATTAGATGCTAGTTTTTTGGAACCATGATTATTTACTATTAGCATAATAGTTGCTATTACTATTAAACTTACCTTTATGTATTAAACATTCAACTTATCTTTAATATAATAGTATCTACTTATTCATGTTAGTTTTCTCAATTTTATGTAGACAGTTTTTTACTCATGTATATTTTAACTATTCACAAACTACAGAAATATTTGATTATTAACCAAGAAGCGAAAACTATATAGATCAATGGAGGTAGCATTAGAATAACATCAATATCTATGTTTCTTTCCATCTACCTATCCACCAGCCTATCATCTATCATCTATCTATCTGTCTACCTATCTATCTATCTATCATCTATCCATAAATATGTGTAATGATTAAGAATTATATTGAAATTATTTTATACTATTTTGTTCATGTAATTAGCATCAAGTTGTAAATGTATGATAGGATCTAGGGAAATGAGTATTCAAAGATCTGAAATTTAGATCTTTGTTTTCATTTTTACATTTCCCATTAATACTCAGTCTAAATTGGAATAGGTTATTAATTCATATTACTCAGCAGTGATTTTATAAAAATGTAATTGACACAAAGTGTTTGAACAATGATCACATTTAGATGTTACAAACTTCATAGATCAGCTATTGCAGTAACCAATACTTTATTCTCAAGTATTATATTGACCCAACCTCATGTATGTAGGTCATTTAATGAATATTATAACATGTACATAGACATGTCAGATTAAAAACAGCATTAGCCTAAGTGAGGTCAACATACATTATATGGGTAGATATACCCTCTCCAAATTCCAAAGCTTTGTCTGAACAGGTAACAGCTTTTCAGGCTGCATAGTCCACTTCACAACTTACTTTCACAAAGGTTTTGATTTCTGAATGTTCATCATTTTATATCACTCTTAAAGCAGAGGACACAACTACAGAGGTGACTAAGCAACTTCTCCCTTCAGCAACTACTTGAGAAGAGGGTCAGTACATTGCTTACCTCAAGAGATATGGAGAATGTGGGTTAAAGAATTAAACATCATTAATTCATAAATTTTAAACTCTCAGCAATATGTATGTCAGGTGCAATGTACACTACATTAAGCATCATGTGGCAGACAGAAATTATTATTATTTGACACAAATACATAATATTTAGAAGACTATGCTTTAGTTTTAGTTAATAACAGACATAACTGAAAATTTTTTTGATATTCTGATTGTTAAAGAACTCTCAAAAATGATTTGTGTGACAATTGTTTTTCTCCCAGTTTATGGCTGTCTTTTTAATTTCTGTATGGTGCCTTATGATTAACATAATTTCTAAATTTTAAAATGGTAGAATCATTCATTCTTTTTATGTTTAGTTTTCTTTCTTAAGATATCTCTGTTTATACAGGTATTTTTATAATACTTTCTCTAACATTTTGCTTTTCACAATTAAGAGTTCAATCCATCTTGAATTTGTATTTCTCGTAAGGCTGGGGATATGTCATATTAGCTCCAAAAACTAGGAGTTGAAATTGACTCAGTAACACACAACAATGCAAGCCACATGGAAGACCACTTTTCCTAGAATCCATTTGTAAATAGTCCCTTCTTCACTATTCTGCTGCAACGCAACTTTTATCAAATATCATGTGTGCGTTTCTCTTTGGGCTCTACTCTGTTCTTTTAGTCAGGGTGGCTATGTCTACCTTAACTCTACACTTTCTAATTACTACAAAGAGGATTGTTGATATCTTGCAAGGTTTTGCCTGCAATCATCCTGCTGCAGAATGAAACACATTTCTTCTTTGAAATCGTCTTGCCAATTCTTTGAGCAACCTAGGTTACACTTTTTAGCCACTCCGCCACAACTCCACTTTGTGGGGAAGGAGAGTAGAGGTCAAGTAATTGTGTTTCTAGATATCTTTCCTACCTCTTGTGAGACCAGCAATACCTCAAAGAGAATGTTTCATGCAATTGTTCTACAGTTGTAGGGTTCCATGGACCACCTTGTAAAAGAAAAAAAAAAAACCTCACTGCTATTGAATCATTTTTTCTGACTCATAGCAATCCCTCCTTGGATTTCCAAGGCAGTATCTCTATGGAAGTAGATTGCCCAATCTTCCTTCTGAGGAGTGGCTGGTGCGTTTGAACTACCAGCCTTCTGGTTAGCAGTCAAATACCTTAGGCACTACCCCACTTAGGAAGCCATTATGTTGAGAATAAACTTCCACATTTCAAATAGTGTTATTTTCAATATTATTTTGTTCAATAAGGTATATAATATTGAATCAATAGAGCCTATATATATATATATATACACACACACACACACACACACACACACACACACACATATATATATATATATATATATATATATGATTTTTTAAAGTTAAAACATTATTTAGTCTATTGGTTTAACTGATGCACATATAATTACTTAGGATGACCTGAATATGTTAAAATAGCAAATCAACTCTTGTATCCACATTATCATAGAATCAGAATTCCGTCAAGCACAAAGTATTTCCTCCTCTATTGTCCCAGTGTCTTAACAATAGATATCAGTATTTCAAAATTTCTGGTAACTAGAAAGAAGCTACATGGTCTTTTCTGGTACACCAGCATGTATATCCGAGTGAAGGTTAAGGTTAACTTCATTTCTCACTTCAGCTGAAAATCAATCTACCCTTTTGTCATAATCCTATCAACTACATAGAGAAGCTGTTCTATTCTTGAGTTATATTTGAATTTGCACAGGGGATTAAATTTTAGCTTTCAGAAACTGAAAGGTTTTATAGGATGACAGGACCTTTTTGTCTGTATTTACCATAATAAATAGTGACCCTGGACTACTAAAGGGGTTTTCATAAGGGACCTTGTTAAGAATAAAAGGCAGTCAGAGGAGGAAGATGAGTGTATACGGTGTTTCTGCTGCTGAGAGAAGGTGTACAAAAGACACATGTAAGCTAACACTGATAGAAACAACTGTATTTTTTTAAATGTAGGTGTTAGTAATATAATACATATTAAATATATCTATAAGTATTTCTTGAGCAGGCAGAGACTTTTCCATTGAAGATCAAATATTATTTCTTAGTAGGTAATAAAATAGTTATCATTTCAGTGTGATAAGAGAAGTTGAACTTACCGATTTCCTGTGAGTTAGGATTTTAAATTAGTTATTTGCTGACATTCTATCCAGTAAGAAAAAACGTTTATCAGATGTCAATGAAATTCATATAATGTGGGTGAAGCGACATAATTATATTTGTTTATTGAAACTCACATGTTGAATTTGTCTTCATGCTCAATGAGCAGAGTAGGAATAGACTGTTATACAGGGATGTGACAGAGAACTATATGGGTATGAGGATTGTAGACAGCTCCAGCTTTGACTTTAAGATCAATGGTGTACATGATTTAGAGAGTACTGTAGAGGCATCTGTTGGAGATCTGGTAGCATAGTGGTTAGAGTATTCTGTTGCTAACCAAAAGGTTTGAGGTTCGAACCCACCAGCAGCTTTAGCTTTAGCAAGCTAAAGATAAGGCAGTCTGCTTCCATACAGATTGACAGCCTTGGAAACTCTATGGGGCTGTTTTACTATGTTCTAAAGGGTTGCTGGAAGCTCTGGTAGCGTAGTGCCTAAGGCACTTGACTGCGAACCAGAAGGCTGGTGGTTCAAACCCACCAGCCACTCCTCAGAAGGAAGATGGGGCAATCTCTTTCCGTAGTGATACTGCCTCAGAAACCTAAGGAGGGGTCACTATGAGTCGGTCCGACTCGACAGCACATAACAACAACAACAACAAAGGGTTGCTATGAGCTGGAATCAACTTGATAGCAGTGGGTTTATAGAAGCTTCTCACTTAATGGTATAAAAAATTTCCTCATATCTCTTTTAGTTTGGGACTTTCCCTTGCATGTATCACTATATCCCTAGCGATGCTCTTATACTGAGAAAATCCTCCCCCCAAAAGTACCCTGTCTTTATTTAATATGGACTTTCACTTGCTACTTTTGCACTTCCTTTCACTCTCACTATTACTGCTACTAGGAACTGAAAGACTTTCTATAATTAGGAGCCTTTTCTTAATGTCAGTCTAATAAAAATGATGAACACGCCTGCTCACAAATGCTAACAACTTTATCAGTAATGCTCACAAAGGAAAGGATCATATGAACACATTTCTTAAAAGTAGCTGGTTGTTGGGATGCTAACACAAATCAACTCCTTCAACAACCCAAGTTATGTGAGCTCCAATGACCTTTGTGTTGGATGGAGTAGGCAGACCTGTAATATGCATTCCTGGTGGAGTTGTTCTATTGTGGAAGTTAAGAGAAGTCCTTAGAGTTTTTCATTACTATTACAGAACCAGACAGCTATTATGGCTGGTAATTGCAACTCAAAATGAATTTTTAAAAATAGAAAGTAATGACACAAGTTTGTGTTATATAATTTTTTAGTTGTATATGATATGATTAACAACAACAAAAACCCATTATTTGGAAAATACTTTCTCTGTCAGGGAGTCTCTGAGTGATGCAAATGGTTAACATGCTTGACTGCTTACTGAAAAGTTGGAAGTTCAAGTGTTCCCATAGGCATCTTGCAAGAAAGCCCTAGTGGTGTTCCTTAGAAAATTTAGCCATTGAAAATCCTATAGAACACAGTTCTACTCTGACACCCATAACATCTCCATGAGTCAGGATCAATTCAACAACAACTGAATCCATTGCCCTACTTACTACATTGTTCTGCTTTTGAGTGAGTTTGTACTGACTGAAGCAATTTGATTTTCCTATCTTGTATTTGCTTACAATGTTTCATCCCGCTCCTTAAGATTTGTTCATAAATCTTGTTTCCTAACAATCAATGGCTGTGACATTTTTGAGATCATATTTCCACTCCTAATGCCAAATTCCCTTTTATATACATTTAAGCTTACTATATAGTGCCTATGTACGTATCCTTCTGCCATACATACTTTCCAGTGTGACTGCATTTAAATAGAATGATGGAGTTATACTTTGGTAATTCAGAGAAGAAAAAAAAAATATATAAAGATAGTAACAGAAAGTATGTGTATTTGAGATTTTCACCATTTTTCTTATAGTGTTTTTATATATGTGTGCAGAAAGCTATTTATATAAGATGATTTTCATTCACACCTATAGACATATGTATATACATATAACTATATAACTATGAAAATATTTTATGCTTTTTTCAGTTATTAATTTGTATTGCTAACATTTCTACATGTAAATATTAAAAAATAATTTTGCAATGATTGTATCTATTATTACAGTTATTTAATTTTCATAATACAGTTATTATGAATATCATATTACAGTAATAGGCCATAAGTTATTAACTATTCCATTCTAATTTATAGTTCATTCTATTAATAGCTTTGGGATATGTATTTTTTTGCATAAATATTTAAGCAGAGTTTCAAGTGTCATATTAGGAATAGAGTTATTAGATCCAAAAGTATACCTCTTAATAAAAACCACATACACACACCCTTTGATAATTTAAGAAATCGATTTTCACAACATTTTAGAATTTGAAAGTCTTTTCAACAGTTGTGCTTTGTTTTCTAATAATATTTAACAATGATTAAATGTATACATATAATTTTCTATCTTTATATAGAGAGAGGTTGATAGCTTAAAATGGCATCAAACTTATTTTATTTATTAGTAGTAAAATTAAACATTATCTGTTCCTTTATTATTTTTTTCCTTTTATAAATGAATCAATTCCTTTTTTCAATTTTAGTATTTACAATTTCAATCTGTGAAGTTTTCCCTTATTTTTATGCTTATAAATCTTTTTCATAATTCCAAGGTAATTCATCTCTCTTTCTCTCTTTCTTCTTTTTTTCTTTAATAACTTAATATCTGTGGTTTTAATTTTCTCATTGAACTCCTGAGTCCTTTTCAAATTCATCATAGTGCAAATTAAGTAAGGATCTAATTTGATTGTTTTCTATTAATCTATTTTTATTGAAAACACGTTTTTCACATTGGTTTATACATTGTACATGAACACACATACCTTTATCCACATTGGGACCTTCTCTAAGATTATTTATTTTATTGTCCATTTTAAAAATAACTATATATTTAATGAGGTATTTACATATCTAATATGATAATTTTTCTCGGTGATTTTCTCCTGTTCTAACAAAATTTAAAAGCATAAATTCAAGTTAAAAATATGCAATGGTTATTTTGTCTAAGTTTACAAAATCTCATAAATGAATTCTCAAAGATTTGACGTTTACACAATAGTTAATCTTCCCATGTATGGATAGGCTCTGCGGAATTACATAACCAGATAAGGAATGTAATCATTGAAAAAGTTTTCCCATCTAATGGGAGACAGATGAAATAAATATTATCAGTGTAGTGGATTTAAAGTGAAAATGATTGAATAATTTGTGTCAAATCTTCGACATGGACTTTAAATTATTAGCCAGTTGTCTCTCTCTGTGGATTAACAGTATCTCAGAGGCAAAGTGAGTTTGTAAAACTTAAAGGAAGAAGGGTGTGTTGATAGAGCTACGTTTTGTCTCAAGCCCATTGAATGTAATATATTGAAATATAACTTGTTCTACTTGTTCCATCTGTCATAAAAAAAAAAAAAAAAAAAAAAGCCTTCTTGTTTTCTAATATTGATCCCTTTACTTGAACCAGCTTGTATCACAGCACTTATTGATTGGTTTTGCTGAAATGAAGTTTAGTATAATCAAGTTTTGCACATTTGCTTTAGAACTGTGGGGAAAAAAATAGTAAAACATGTGAAGGAATTAAGTGGGAACATTTTAAGGGGAAAGTCAAAGAGCTCATCTCATCTGATTGAGTGTTTGTGTCAGTCCTGTGAGAATTCAGAAGAGCCACTCCCTCCTGGTTCTATATCCAAAACATATGTTTTGGAACCCTTCCATTTACTCAGGCCTTTCCCAGGTCTTTGTTCACCATCTAAGGCTTGTTTAGCATACTATCCCACTAAGTTCAAAGCATCCACAGTTTTAGAGCCCAGAGTTCACACAGCCTGTTGACACCAATATGAACAACACCAAATATTTGTCAATAATTTTGGGTTTAATGAATGAAAAAATAAATAAATGAGTGCAAGAACCTGGATACTGCATGTGTTTGCTCTGCTTCAAGGGAAGCCACAAGAAAGCATCTGTGAGTCAAATAACTAATATAGGTAGGAAGATGGATAAGGATTTATGGAACTCTGGATATTGAATAAAACTGAATGGTTGAACTAAGTAGTTTTCTGTTTTAATCAACAGTGATTATTTAATAAAAATTTTATTGAGCATGATACATAAACCAAGTATGTTCTAAGTGTTAGGCTTTTGGTGGTTAACATAGCAGATGAGTTCCTACACATTTTGAGGGTATGGGTGGGATCTTACAGTTCAGTCTTTTATTGGATGCTAAAATCTGCATCAGTGGGTAGAGGAGAAGATGCATGTGTGATTAGAAAAAAAAAAAAAAATATATATATATATATATGTATTGTAACACTTGAATTTGGCTATGTCAAAAATATCTTAGTTACAGTGATTTATATAGAGTGCTTAAGGAGCTCTAGTGGTGCAGTAGTTAAGTACAGCCAATTGGTTGGTGATTCAAACTCATTTTGTGATTCTGCAGGAGAAAAATCTCATGCTCAGTTTCCTGTAAAGATTATGGCCTAGGAAACCCTAAGGGGTAGTTCTGTCCTGTCACAAGGGGTCACCATGAGTCAGAATCAACTTGATGCCACAAAACAATAACATGTAGCGTGCTTACAGATGGTCCCTGATCATCATGCAGTATATAATGACTTTTTTTACATCAATAAATGTGTCAGAAAATTTCTATAAGTTTGTGTACATTTACACTTCTCAATATCCTTGATGGTTTTAGTTTTTAAATTAACAATTCTGGTAGCAATGTATACATATTAGAAAGATTATTGTTTTGAGGTTTTAAAAGTCTAGTGAAAGTGAGGTATGCTGCTCAAAGTATTGTTTGAGATTTATGTTTCTAGTCTTCTACACTGAATGATCAGAATTTCAAACAAAGTCACACATTTTGACATAGAGAGATCTCTGTAGTTTACATAGTATAGTCATACCTGCAACTTAAAATTGTAATTTCAATTTTTACTTATAGATTTCAATTACATAGACAAAATGTCTTTTAGAATATCCTCAAGGATTTATTCTTATGTGCACCATATGTATTGACAATATTTTTGAAAAAGAGATATTAGTCCATTTAAGCAGTGCCTTTATATTAAATAATTATATTTACTATGTGAATATTTCAACATTGATGAAGTACTCTTGAAAAAAATATGTACAGATTATGATTTAGTAATCATTCATCTGATAAATAAATGGAAAGTCCCCCAACCTCAGTCTTAAACTTACTATGTAAATTTGAAATAGTTGAACATAATAATGATTCACTTGTTATTCTCTGTGCAACACAGTCATGTTATTACATGTCATATTCAATTACAACATTATGAAATTTGTAATTAGTGTGATCATATCATTAACAAAAGCCAATAATACATTATTACATTTGTATGAGTTTGCAAATATCTTGTCCATGTAAAAAAGGCATTGAAAGGCACTGCAGATTGAATACAACAAGATTATTAGTTGTATTCCATGACTAAGTAAATAGGTATTTGGCACATGGCATTTGTTACAGACCTAAAAACATGGATAAAAAGTAAAGCAAGATAGTGGGGGAAATGCTGGTCATGACAAGCATGTAAACTATCAGAAACCACATGAACTGATGGGCAAAAGCAAGAAAGAACTTAATGGACATTGAGCAGTACATCTTAGCTATGTTAAAGGTAAATTGTTATGTCAGAGGCCTTCAGACTGTGAGCAGAATGAATGTAATTAATTTGGAGGATGAAAGGAACACTCAGGAATTTACACCCTCAGGCCATAAATCTGTGGATTTAAGATGTAAAAACCATATCTCTAACAACAAACACACTTCCATCCACCTAGCTGGAAAATATTATATATTAAAATACAAAGATTTTTAAGTGATTAGTCATTTGACTCTTCATTTTTACTCATTCCTCTTAGTTTTAGTAAACATATAGGTACTGATACATTTGCTGTTTTTACAATCTTCACATGTACAGTTCAGTTGTTCAACCATCATTTAGTTTTCATTATATTATTCATATAATAGCTTAGAAGTAATTTTTATATGTTGTTAAAAACTTTGGCTTCAAATTTAGTCCTTAAAAATTGATATTAATAATGAATAAAAAGAAAAAAAAAAACAACAAACTCATTGCCATTGAGTTGGATCCTACTCACAGTGACCTCTCCTTGAGTTTCTGAGGCAGTATCTCTACAGAAGTAGATTGCCCAATCTTCGTTCTGAGGAATGGCTGGTGGGTTTGAACCACCAGCCTTCTGGTTAGCAGTCAAATGCCTTAGGCACTACACTACTAGACCTCCTAATACTAATACTAATAATTGTGCTTTATTATACCATAAAAAAATGCAAATATGAAGTGCATAGACTCAATGATCAATTTTATCCTTGGATTACTTTGCTTTTTTTGCTTATATACTTGTGCAATCTTGAGGTGGCTTATGTGCAGATGACTGAGTTTATGATGTGATTGTGAGATAGAAGATACCTAGTAGATACTAGCAAGTATAATAAAATAATTAGTTGTTTCTTTGTATACTTTAAGAAAAATGCTGGTATAGACAATATAAAGATAAACCAACTGCTATCAAGTCAATTCAGACTTATAGTGGCCCTACAGGACAGAGGAGCCCTGCCTGTGGGTTTTCCAAGACTGTAATCTTTAAGGAGACTGTCTCGTCTTTCTTCTGCTGACTGGAGGTAGATTGAATTGCTAAACTTTTGGATAGGAACTAAGATCTTAACTGCTGTGCAACTCACTCAAAAAAAAAAATAAATAAAACAAAACAAAAAACCAAACTCACTGCCATTGTGTCGATTTAGACTCATAGTGACCCCTCCTTTGGTTTCTGAGGCAATATCTCTACAAAAGTAGATTACCCAATCTTCTTTACAAGGAGTGGCTGGTGTTGAACTGTCAGCCTTCTGGTTAGCAGTCACATCTTTAGGTTCTATGCCACCAGAGCTCCTACTGTAAGGACTCCTCAAAGCAAAATTCCTCCCCCAAAGAGAAAGAAGATACTAGGCACATTGAGAGATGTCTAGACAAATCTCTGCTTCTGTTTGGGCCCTTTGCTAGCTCCTTTCTTCTCTGCCTCAATCGTCAGATGTGGACTTATTTTAGAATCATAAATGCTTTAAACATGAGTCCATTAGTGGAATGCCTGAACTCACTGAATGTTGCTATTTAAAGTTAAGTTTCTCCATTTCTTTATAGAGGATAGAGACTTACTCAAAATGCAATCAGCTATGTCCTGATTTGGATAAGCAAATTTCTGCAATTGCTTTATTATTTCTTTCAGAATAAGAACGTGTCCCATAGAAGTAGGTATTTTGGATTTACCCTTTTGGGGATCTTGACTTTCACATGTTTAAACATCAGGCTCTTTATACATTGTTATTTCTGCATAACAGTTGATTCTGCATGATGGATTTATTTCCATTTTTTAAATGACATCTTTGCTTTCAAACTTGATAAAAGCATGTGAGATTTTTTTTTAAACAAATCTTTTAATATAAAATAAGGAAATGGCTTGAATCAACACATGTATTATATTTCCACTTTTTTTTTTCCTCTAGAATTTCATGTCATTCTGGAGAATGACATAAAATGGGAAGTTCTGAAATGTGTCTAAAAATTCAAAGGTCAATAATTAAATGATAAAGGTCTCAGACTATAAAATAATTTAAAAAACTGTTTTTTCATTAAGTCTACTAACTGAAAACTATAATAAGTTATCTCCCTAATTAAGTAAATTAATTACTGGCTTATTGTTTTGGTTACCTAGTGTCACTCTAACAAGAATATACCACAAATCAGGTGGCTTGAACAAATAGGAGTTTATTCTCTTACTATTTGGAGGCTTTAATTCGACTTCAAAGTGCCAAGCTCTAGGGGCTGGGTGAAAGCCCCTCATCCTTGGGCTTCAGCTCTGCCTCCTCCTCCTAGCTCACTGAAGCTGGAGGCTTTTCTTCACTCAGACAGCTGCTGGCTGCTAAGGCTGACAAGCCCAAGGTTGACAAAAAGGCACAGTCCCAATGTTACCAATCCACACAGAAGGCCATTAAAAAGGCACAGTCCCAATGTTACCAATCCACACAGAAGGCCATTAAAAAGGCACAGTCCCAATGTTACCAATCCACACAGAAGGCCATTAAAAAGGCACAGTCCCAATGTTACCAATCCACACAAAAGGCCATTAATTCAAGTCCCTTGAAAGTCTCAAGGTCAGCAGAGCATGGCAGGCTGCTGAACAATGACACGGCTATATGCAGGGTTTAAGTGTGCCATAGCTAGAGACAATTCCCAAAGCTGCTTCTTATATATGGGAAGCAGACCACATCCCTAAAGCAGCTACTCAGCTGCTTGTGGTAGATCCCACCATGGTGTTGATTGTCAGTCTCATGATGGGGAATAAGTACACCAGCTGCTCAGCTACTCAACCAGGCCCAGCCAAGTTGACATACAACTTTAACTACCATACTTATATTAATTAGAGTTCATGAATTACATTTGCCTTATTATATATAAAATTATTTTGCAAAATGCAGACACATGGTAAAATACTACATCCTTTTTTATGACAGGATATTCTATACCAGAAAGCTTAGTATGCAAAATTACCCTTATTCTTTAAATAAAGCTAAGAATATGGCTCTATATTAAGGCAGGGGCCTGATGTGGGCAGGCTGGGGACTTGGAGGCTGCTTTTCTCTTAGGTGTGTCTCTATATTAAGGAAGGAGACTGAGGTAGTTGGGCCCGAGGCTTGGAGGCTGCTTTTTGCTTGGGTGTGGCTCTGTATTAAGGCCTACATAGAGGTATGCAGGCCCAGGCTGGGCAGTTGCTTCTTGCTCTGGTATGGCTCTATTTTAAGGCCAGGGCCTGAGGTAGGAAGGAAAGGTCTTGGAGGCTGCTTTTTGCTTGGGTGTGGCTCTTTATTAAGGCAGAAGACGGAGGTAGGTGGGCCCGGGCATTGGAGGCCAGTGAAAACCTTATGAATAGCAGTGATACACTGTCCAATATATTACTGGAAAACTTTATGAATAGCCCTGAAACATGGTCTGCTATAGTGCTGGAAGATGAGCCCATCAGGTCGGAAGACACTCAAAATTAGACTGGGGAAGAGATGACTCCTCAGAATAGAGATGACCTTAATGATATGGATAGAGTAAAGATTTTGAGATCTCCATTGACTGATGTGGCATGACTCAAAATTAGTAGAAAGAGATGCAAGCATCCATTAATAATTAGAACATGGAATGTATGAAGTATGAATCTAGGAAAACTGGAAGTTGTCAAAAATAAAATGGAATGCATAAAGATCAATATCCTAGGCATTAGTGAGCTGAAATGAACTGGTTTTGGCTATTTTGAATCAGACAACCATATGATCTATTATGCTGGGAATGCCAAATTAAAGAGGAATAGTGTGGCATTCACTGTCACAAAGAATGTTTGTGATGATGGCAGGGAAGATCTGTCTTGAAGTTCAATGCTGTCAGTGATAGGATAATATCCATATGCTTGTAAGGAGGACCAGTTAATACTACTATTATTCAAATTTATGCACGAACCACCAAACCCACATATGAGGAAATTGAAGATTTCTATCAACTTCTGAAATCTGAAATTGAGCAAACATGCAATCAAGATGTGTTGATTATCACTGGGACTGGAATGAAAAAGTTGGAAGCAAAGAAGAGTTACTGGTAGTTGGAAAATATGACCTTGGAAATAGAACTAATGCTGGAGATCACATGATAGAATTTTGCAAGACCAATGGCTTAATCATCACAAATACCTTTTTTCAACAACATAAGCAATGGCTACACATGGGGGCTTGACCAGATGGAATACACAAGAATCGGGTTGACTACATTTGTGGCAAGAGATAATGAAGAAGTTCAATATCTTCAGACAAAACAAGGCCAGGAGCTAATTGTGGAACAAGTCAATTGTTCATATGGATGTTCAAGTTGAAGTTAAAGACAAAACAAGTCCACCAGAGCCAAAATATGACCTTGATAATATCCCTCCTGAATTTAGAGACCATCTAAATAATAGATTTGATGCATTGAACACCTACCAAAAAACAGAGGAATTATGGTATGACATCAAGAACATCATCCATGAAGAGAGAAAAAGATCATTTAAAAAGTCAAGAAAGGAAGAAAAGACCAAAATGGAAGTCAGAAGAGACTCTGAAACTCATCCTTGAGTGAAGAGTAGCTAAAGCAAATGGAAGAAATGATAAGATAAAAGAGCTGAACAGAAGATTTCAAAGAGCATCTCGAGCAGACAAAGCCAATTACTATAATGAAATGTACAAAAACCTGGACTTAGAAAACCAAAAGGGAAGAACACACTCAGCATTTCTCAAGCTGAAAGAATTGAGGAAAAAAATTAAGCCTTGAGTTGCAATATTGAAAGATGCTATGGGCAAAATATTAAATGACGCAGAAAACATCAAAAGTAGATGGAAGGAATACACAGAGTCACTGTACCAAAAAGAATTGGTCGATGTTCATACATTTCAGGAGATGGCATATGTTCAAGAACCAATGGTATTGAAGGAAGAAATTGAAGCTACACTGAAGGAATTGGTGAAGAACAAGGTTCCAGGAATTGACAGAATATCCATGGAGATGTTTAAACAAACAGAGGCCCACTGGTGGCACTCACTTGGTTATGCCAAGAGATTTGGAAGACAACTGCCTGGCCAATTCACTGGAAGTGATCCATATTTGTACCCACTCCAGAGAAAGGTGGTCCAACAGAATGTGGAAATTATCAAACAATACCATTAATATCACATGCAAGTAAAATCTTACTGAAGATAATTCAAAAACGGTTGAAGAAGAATACTAACAGAGAACTTCCAAAAATCCAAGCTGGATTCAGAAGAGGACGTGGAATAAGGGATATCATTGCTGATGTCAGATGGATCTTAGCTGAAAGCAAAGAATACCAGAAAGATATTTACTTATGTTTTATTGACTATGCAAAAGCATTCGATCATGTGGATCATAACAAATATGCATAATATTGAGAAGAACGGGAATTCCAGTACACCTGATTGTACTCATGAGGAACATAGATAGGAGGCTGTCATTCTAACAGAACAAGGGAAAACTGCATGGTTCAAAATCAAGAAGGGAGTGCACCAAGGTTGTATTCTTTCACCATATTTATTCAACTTGTATGCTGAGCAAATAATCCAAGAAGCTGGATTATATGAAGAAGAACATGGCATCAGAATTGGAGGAAGACTCATTAACAACCTGCGATATGCAGATGATGCAACTTTGCTTGCTGAAAGTGAGGATGACTTGAAGCAATTACTGATAAAGATTAAGGACTAAAGCCTGCAGTATGGATTACACTTCAATATAAAGAAAACAAAAATCCTCACAACTGGTCCAATAAACAGCTTCATGGCAGATGGAAAAAAGATTGAAGTTGTCAAGGAATTCATATTACTTGGGTCTACAATCAATACCAGTGAAAGCAGCAGTCAAGACATCAGATGTCATATTGCTTTGGACAAATCTCCTGCAAAGAACCTCTTTCAAGTGATGAAGAGCACAGATGTCTCCTTGAAGACTAAGGTGCACCTAACCTAAGCCATGGTATTTTCAACAGCCTCTTAAGCATGTGAGAGCTGGACAATGAATAAGAAAGAACAAAGAAGAGTTGATGCTTTTGAGTTGTGGTGTTGGAGAAGAATGCTAAGGGTACCATGGTCTGCTAAAAGGACTAACACATCCATCCTTGAAGAAGTGCAGCTAGAATGCTCCCTGGAAGTGAGAATGGCCAGACTTTGTCTCACCTCCTTTGGTCATGTTATCAGAAGGAACCATTCCCTGGAGAAGGATGTCATGCTTGGTAAAGTGGAGGGTCAGTGAAGAAGGGGAAGCCCTTAATGAGCTGGATAGACACAGGGGCTGCAACGATGGGCTGAGGTATAGCAAGGATCATGATGCTGGCACAGGACCAGGCAGTGTTTTGTTCTGCTGGGCATCGGGTTGCTATGAGTTGGTGATGCCTCGATGGCACGTAACAACAACAAGAAGAAGAATATTCAGCAATTTTCAAAGAGATATACTTAAGTCAACAATCGAAGTAAATTATAAGAACTTAAGAATGAACTTAAAAGGAAGGTCCCAGGCTACTTTAAAAATTACTCATTTTACTATTCTGCTTTAGGCTTTACCGAATAAATTTTCAAGAGGGAAATAAATGTGTTTTTTTTTCTTTTTATCTTGATGTAATATGTGCTTAAGTGTACATAATTTCATATCCATTTCTTTGTAGTGAAATTTAGTTCTAAATATTTGAGGAACTCTTTGCATTCTTATTTCTTAGAAAATGAACAAAAGTGATGAGTGTGTGATAAATATTGTCCCCTAAAATACAGTTTACTGTATTCATTGATGAAGTTACTTCTGTGTTTTGTTTAGTTTTTTTTTTTTTTTAATGTGGATAACAGTCTGTAAAGTACCAAAGTTTCATTTAAAAATGGTTACTATTTTTCTCAGGAAATAAGTGATTCAGTATTTGCCTCTTAGAGAAATTAAATTACTAACCAGTAATTATAGTTCTGTGAATGTAGTATTCTCTGTGGATTTGTATCAACTATCTTGGGGCATTTTAATTTGAAAGATGTAGTAATATAGCTATAAAGTAAAAGAAAGAATGATTAAATTCTGATGGAGTGTATTTTAAATTTGTGTAGTAATTTTGAATATAGGCAATCTTAGTTTTCCTCCCTAACAGTTTTGTGAAGTAAACTCAGATAACCCAAATGTAGTTCTATGGATCACAATTTTAAGGCACAGAAGCTTGAAAGATAGGCTCAATATCAAAATGTAATTTATAAAGCTGGATTAAAATTTGTCTGAATAGTCTTAGTGAAGCTCCACTTCCTTAAATCGAGTCTGTCCTTCTATTTCCTAAATTATGTACCAAAGCAATATATTTGGAATGTATTAATCTTCAGGAGAAAAAGATTAAACCACACTTTACTCCTTCTTTCCCCTGCACTATACACACACACAAATACACACACACACACACACATGAGTTTTTAACTTATTTGACTGCCAACCAGAAGGCTGGTGGTTCAAACCCACCAGCCACTGCTCAGAAGGAAGATGGGACAATCTACTTACTTAGAGATAAAACTCAAACCAAATTCAATGCCGTTGAGTTGGGTCCAACTCGAAGTGACCCCTCCTTGGGTTTCCGAGGCATTATCATTACTGCCTTAGTATCACTGAGTAGATTGCCCAACCTTCCTTCCGAGAAGTGGCTGCTGGGTTTGAACCTCCAGCCTTCTGGTTAGCAGTCATATGGCTTAGGCACTACGCCACCTATGAAATCCAAGGAGGGATTGCTGTGAGTGGGATCCTACTTGATGGCAGTGAGTTTGTTTTTTGTTTTTATAGTGTGATCCAGGAAGAACTAATAATGCCTTGGGAATTTAGAAAGGCAATAATTGTTAGTCTTTATACAAGGTTGATGTGTGGAATTTTTTAAAAAAATTCTAATAGTTTTTTATTGGGACCAAATCAAATGATCTCTTTTTAATTATTTTTTGTTTTGTGCCCAAAAGTTTACATTTAAATATCATTTTTGAAAGAGATAGGCTAATTATAAGCAGAAAGAGTGCTGTACTGAAGCATGTCATTCTTTTAGAGACTTAGATAATAAAAATGACAATTACACCATAATTGGGATTTTATCACCATTTTTATGGAGCAGCATTCAATTTGTTCACATTTTATCCAACAAAATTAAAATAGATTTATTTACTTATATAATGATTTAGAAACAAATTAAGAAGAAAAATATATCTTAAGTAAACATGCATAAGCAGATTTCCACACCACTGAAACATATGCAATAATTGATTATTAAATATCAATTGAATGATTAAAAAATAATAATATTCTAAACTCTTTGTCAATATATTTAAGGCTGTAAGATAAATCTCGATTTCAGATAAACATTGGTGGTGGTGGTGGTGGTGGTGTGCCATGAAGTCAGACCTGACTCATAGCGACCCTTCTTGGGTTTCCGAGGCAGTATCACTACGGAAGTAGATTGCCCAACCTTCCTTCCAGGAGTGGCTGGTGGGTTTAAACCGCCAACCTTCTGGTTAGCAGTCAAGTGCTTTAGGCACTATGCTACCAGAGCTCCCAGATAAACTTTGTTGTTGTTGTTATGTGCCATCAAGTGGGACCCGACTCATAGCGACCCCTCCTTGGGTTTTCGAGGCAGTATCACTACGGAAGTAGATTGCCCCATCTTCCTTCCGAGGAGTGACTGGTAGATTTAAACCACCAGCCTCCTGGTTAGCAGTCAAGTGCCTTAGAAACTATGCTACCAGAGCTCCCAGATAAACATTAATGTGTCTAATTTTGAGACATGGGTGATTTCCAAAGATTTCAGTATAAATTATACTGTTTGGAACTGACATGAGAATTAAATGCAGTAATGCATTATCAAGTGGAAATGGACACTATACATTTGAATTTATATATCCAACTCTAAATTCCATTTAAAATTTCAGAAATATTTTATTATATATCACCAAAGATTATTATTTTTTGAGTATCCCTTCTTGTTAGAAAAGAAATATGCTAGAGAATGGATAAAATTTTAAATATAGAAAGGTCTAATATTTTATAGATTACTTATTTTATTAATATGACATTAAAAATAAAAACAGCTAACATTTGAAGGCAACCATTAGTGGAAAATACTAAATAAAATAAGGCTATTTATTTATGGTTCATAACAGCTAAGACACGGTTTCAGACTATACAAGAGACAGAACTGGGATTCAAACCTAAACTGTGCAGAAGTGCATATCCCCAGCATAGTAGTATCTTCTCCATATTAATTTTGATAATTTAAAAAAACTCTTTAAATCCATTTGTATACGTTAATTTTCCCAAAACATCTTAATTTACATTCAATACCATTTAATACATTTTTTGAAAGAAAGTTTTTTTTTCTTCTTGTAAAAAAGTATCATATGCTAACTTAAAAGCATATAAATATTTAAGTCAAAATAATTTTTTAAATTCCCTGATAATCATTCTACCCAAAATCTTATTCATTTATTAACTACAAATTCGTTGGATACCTTCCGTATGTTAAATGCACAAAACTAAAAAACAAGAATTAGACTTTCTTTACCATGGGGTATAGAGTCTAAACTGCAAAAGAACTTTCATCAAATGATACCATTTCATTATTAGGTGTATGATAATCATATAGAGGAGCTCCGGTACTATAGTGCCTAGGGCACCTGACTGCTAACCAGAAGGCTGGCGGTTCAAACCCACCAGTCACTCCTCGGAAGGAAGGTTGGACAATCCTACTTCTGTAGTGATACTGCCTCGGAAACCCAAGTAGGGGTCGCTATGAGTCAGGGCTGACTCGACGGCACATAACAACAACAACAAATAATCATATAGAGAGTAATCATGTTAACCATAATATTTATAACTTCATTACATTGTACATAAACTTCCATGTTGTCGATTTTTACATGTTGTCAATTGTTAATATCTGCAGGATATTCCAGTGCATATGAGTATTACAATTATTTAACATTTAGGTTATTTAAGTTTTACTACTTATATAGTATTTTAAACTATATTTCAGGCAACAACTTAATATATAATATAAAATGTAATCATATAGCTTTGCCTTGATTTATCTTTTGTATAAACTTCATTTGGTCTATACTTTGCTTATCAACATTGATACACAAGTCCACATTTTCTTTTTATAATATCTTAATTATATTTTGGGCTCTTCATGTAGATATAGTGTAGATTCAGGAAGTAAGGCTGAACATACTTGACATTCACTTTCAATGCAAGCTGCTTTTTTCTGTGTGTGTGAAACTCATCACTCTGATCAGTTTGTATTTCTTGCTGGAATATTTCCTCCAGGAAGACAAATGTCTGTCTAAATTCTCTGGTATATAACAAGCATTTACTACATGTTTTAAAAGTAGATGGACATACATAGTAGTTTGAATTTCTTCCTTAACTGCTAAATTTTAGTAAAAATTTATATATTTTTTCATTTCCTTTAGATTTGAGTTATGTCATTAGCTAAATCCTCATAATAAATTAAATGAATGCAAAACAGTTTTGTGAAGGCAAATAAATAACAAACAACTTAAAAGTAAGTAATTTTTATCACTCTTCATAATGAACTACAATGTAAGAGGATGAAAGATGATTTTGTTTGTAGGAAGTAATATGAGTCTCAGTATTGATATTTTTCTATGAAAAACTCTGAAAGAATTTTTTAAAGAAAGATGCTGAAAACCTGTAATGGTTTTCAGTGTATAGGAAAAAAGATTCATCAAGCAAGATAATGATAGTACTATTTTATTGTGGAACAATTCTGATACAATTATTCATTCACAGAAGCTGTTGAGTGTATTATATTTCTTTGCCACAGATATTTCAAAAGATATGCTTTCTCATGTGCTGATGATTTCACAAGCTAAGTGTCCTCAACATGTAAAAGGCCCTACCATCTAACTATTGTCAGAAATAATGACTTCCTATCAAATATGTGACATTAAAACAATTTTTTCGTTTATTTTGTATTTGTCATGTGCTATTTTACTGGCATCAAGTCAAATCATTGTTTTACTGAAGAATGGATTTTACAATTAATTTCCCCGAGAGTGTTTTACAGTAAACCAGTCTTAGAAGTGTGCTAGGTAAAATATTGGAATTTTCCAATGAATCCAGTTGTAGATTGGTAACATCTGCTTTTAAACTTTTCCAACAGAACTTATTTATGCCCTTTCTCTATTATGGTGAACTTTGGGACTTTGTTCATTTGTCCCTATGCTGGATAGAGCTGACCCAGATCTGTTTTCAGAGGAAAAAAAATCTTGGCTCAGAGAGCTTTCAGTAAGTCCATGTACCTGAATAAATTGGGTGCTTAGTCAAAAGTCTTGGTTAAGTTCCTTTATTTAATAGAGTTGAATTTTAATGCAATTTTCAGCTTGGTCATCCACAAAAAATTATATAAAACTGTCTTTATTCATAACAGTATGCAGCATGCTACTCAAATATCAAAAGCCTGGAACTTTTTTGTAAAGTCAATTCATTTCTCTAAATAGTCACAGTTTTAAACTTGTACCACGCCAGTGCATCAAAGCAGTGTCCTAAGAAGATGATGTTTTGGTTCCTAAAACAATTGTTTTCGTTGACTTTTATGAATATAAATTAGTCATAATGGAAAGTAGAATATGTTTTTCTAAAGCTAATAACCTGATTCTTTTTGCAAGTGCATTTTCCAAACAAAATTGTGAAAGCCCTCTTGGGTTGTATTCATTGAATGGATATGCTTAACCACTAATATTCTTAACTAAAATAGCTAGCATAATGTGGTAAAAAAATAAAGCAGCTAACAGCTTTGAAATATAGTAAATCTAGAAAGATTTTCAGGGTGACTACTGACTTCATGATAAAGTATATTAACATTTTTCCAATTTTAAAAGAAATGAATTATTCCATATATATATATATATACATATATATATATATATATATATATATATATTTTAAGGGTTTCTTATTAGCTATTACAACATGATAAAATGTCAGATTATTCTTAGGAATTAAATTATTCACATCTTTACACATATAGCCAGTGAAAAATAACTTTTAAATTTAAAGTGCTTTTTAAACACTGGTTAATCCTTATGACTTCTAGTTAAGTTAGTAAGCATTATACTCTTAATTTTAGAGATGAGATACAGAAAGCCTTATCTACTTGCATATTGACACATAAATGTACTGGCAAAGCTGAAATTAATAATCTGTATTTGGTTTTTATTAATTTTTAGGAAACCTTATAAAAGTAGCTATACGTTTGAATAAGATCTGAAAATTTAAGATTTTGTATGTGCAGTTATAAATTTTTTTTCATTTTATAATTACTTAACAACATAAATATAAACAATATATTTAATTATTGAACTATCATTTCAAATGAAAACCATTGCTACAGGGCAACCTTATTATGTGGTATAAACTCAAGCTGCAAATGCATATAAATATATACAGTATCCATTTTATATTATTTCTCTAAAACCTCAGGGTTTGTCTGGATTTACACTTCAAGAACAATATATAATTAGCTATTGTGTAATAAACTTCAAATTTAAACTAGCAATATTTATTTTCATTTTCTCTTCAGAGTTTTAGAAATCTAAATAAAAGCTAATGTTAAAGACCTTAATCTAATAAATTAGTCTCACATTACTCTGCCACTAAGTTATTATTTTTGTTCTACAGTGGAGGAGTATTACTTGCTGTCAGAAAAAATTAGGTTACCTGGGGATGAATATTCTCTAATGGTAAAATCACCAGATTGCAGTCATGGGTGAGCCCCAGATTCTATTCTTGGAATCACCCAATAATGCCCAGTCTAATCTTCTGCAAGGATATTTAGCAGTCTTCACTTTTGTTTCTCAGTTTGTTATTATTATTATTATGTTTTGGGTGAAAGTTTACAGAGAAAATTCATTTTTCCATACAACAGTTCATACACATTTTGTTTCATGGCTTTATTCCAATCCCCACAATATAACAGCTCTCTTCCCACTTCCTGTGGTTACCTTTTCCGTCTCCTTCCTTCCTGTGCATTCCTACCCTCTGAGCTATCTCCCTGTGCAAATACTACCCTGCTGATCTTCCTTGGTTGATCATTCTAAGGAGTGCACCTACCTGGTGTAAATGTTCACCTTATATGCCTATCTGTTGTTTGACTTGAAGCCAAAGGAGTGAGTTCAATTCCAGGCCTGACAGATGACTTGGGCCATAGTCTTGGGGATTTACCAGTCTCTATCAGACCAGTATGTCTGGTATTTTTTTGTGACTTTGGGTTTTGTTCATTTTTCTGTCAGTCTATCCAGGATCTCTTGTTTTGATCCCTTTCCATGTGGTTGACAGTGTAGTCAGGCACCATCTTCTGGTCTCAGGATCATGAAGGCTTAGGTTCACATGGTCTACTAGTCCCTTGGACTAGTTTTTTCCATATATATTTGGTTTTCTTCATTCTTCTTTACTCAGGACAAGGAGAGACCAATTGTTGCATCTTAGATGGCCACTTCCAAGCTTTTAAACCTCAATTGCTACTCACCAAAGTAGGAAGTAGAACATTGTTTTTGTGTAGTGTGTTATACCAGTTGAACTTGATGTGCCCAGTGACCACCGTCCCGAACCTATGGGACTAGTGACTCATTCCCTTAGGGTGTGTAGCTGTGGCTAAGAAATTATCATCACTTTGCCCCATTAGCTCTATTATGTATAAAACCAAATCAAACTCACTGCTGTTGAGTAGATTTTAACTCATGGAGACCCCATTGGTTTTCCAAGGCTGTAAATCTTTATGGAAGTACATTGCCCTATCTTCTTTCCACAGATCAGCTGGTGGGTTTGAACTGCTGACCTTTTGAGTAGCAGCCAAGTGCCTTATTCTTTACACCTTTCTACTATATATGTGGACATTCTCATAGCACATAATGTTTCTTAGGTTTGAAAAGAGAATTCAATTCAATTCAACATATACTTTTGGTCATCTCTTAGCAAGATAATACAAGACAATATGGATGATACCAAAATTAATATAAGGTAGTAATCTCCTTTAAGAGACTAAGTATCTAATAGGAAAGACATTATAAAAAATAGCTACTCTAATAAAATACATACATAGAAGTTATGCACTTTAAAGGGTAATGATTACTTCTAGATGGTATTTACTTTATTTAACAGAGATTGAAAATTGATTAAGGTGGCATTTAGATTTGGAAAGTAATAGGACATTGAAGGGTAGAAGGAATAAGGAACAGAAGTGAGGTATAGAAGACAACATGAAAAATGTTCAAAACTGAAAAGTGTAAGACATGTGATAATAGTAGTAATAGTGGTATGTGGAGGGAAAAGGAGATATTTGGGCACAACATTTTAAGGGTTGTCAAATGTCTGGCTATGAAGTTTGATTTTCATTCTCTAGGCAATGGATAGACATTGTATCTTTTGAAAGGTGGATCCAGGCAATCATATGCACTAGATTTGCTTCTATTGGTGGCTGTATGTAGATCAGTTCATAGGATACTGTAATTGTTCACATTAAGAGGTCTAAACTAGGACTATGGCACTGAGAGATGAAATATATGTTGTTATCCATCCTCAGGTCCATTTCCACATATAGTGAATCTGAGGGATGAAATAGAACTGCCCATAGGATTTTCAAGTCTATAATTTTGAAGGAGCTCTGGTGGTACAGTGCCTAAGGCAAGTGACTGCTAACTAGAAGAGTGGCAGTTCAAACCCACCAGCCATTCCATGGAAGGAAGGTGGGGCAATCTACTTCTGCAAAGATTTACCGCCTCAGAAAACCAACGGGGGTCACTATGAGTCTGAATCAACTCTTTGGCAGAGGGTTTGGTTTTTGGTTAATCTTTAAGAAAGTTGACTGTCATCTTTCTCTCTCAGGACTGCTGTTGGATTCAACTGCTGACCTTTCCGTTAACAGCCAAGCTCTTTAACCATTGTGCCAACACCAGGGCTCTCTCTGAGTACACACATGCACGCACACACATTCACATTCTGGAATTAATAAGGAACAAGAAGGGAATCATATTATCCTATTATTCATGTAGAAGGTTTCTGAAACTATTAAATAAATCAAAGATCTTCAAAATAAAGGCTTTCATGTAATTTGTAATTTAGGTATAATAATTTTAACTCATTCATGTAACAATATGGTCTATTTTCTTTTGTGAACAAGATTTTTTTTTCTTCTAAGTATTCTGTAAAGATTGTAACCTTAGAAAACAAATCGGACAGTTCTACTCTATCGCATGAGGGTGCTGTGAGTCAAAAGCAACTTGACAACAGCCGACAACAAGAAGTAGTACTAACTCATTGAATTCAACCTTGCTGTTAAATTTTTCAAGTTTTCTCTTGACCAAATGGAATATTTCTCTGACATTTTTAGGATGTTGAGTCATCATGTTTTCACTGAGTGACTGACAATTTGATAAATTTCTGGACTGTCTTATACAGGCATACATATATATTTGGCTGTCTACAAATAAAAAAAAAGTGATAGGAAAGCATTTTAAAGAGTAAGGGGTTTCATTTTATTTAAACAAAACCCATTGAAGCATAAGAGAATGAAGGCAGTAACATCAACAACTTGATTTTTAAGGCTGAAGCTACAGGGAAACTCTGTTCTTAAAACCAATTTCTCTCCAAATAATGTTTGATTCTTTTGTATGTACCATCCTCTTCCTATATATCTTAGTTCTGTTGCTGTTAGCCATCGTTTTGTTTGTATCTGACTTAGATCGTTTGACCCGTAGGTTAAAACTTTGCCTTTTTATATTCTACACAATATTTGGAAAACCTCTTGGTAACATAGACATGTGACTTAAGGGACTCAAGAGATCATCTATTCCTTCTTCCTCCCAGAAAAACAATTTGTGATGCTGCTGACTCCTGGTTCTCTTGTTTATTCTTGAGAATGCTCAGTGGGCTCACTTCTTTCCAAAGCAGTTCACCTTATTGTTGTGCAGGATTGGAAATGTCATCGTAAAATTAAGCTGAAAATTGCCTCATTTGAACTTATAAACATTAGCTTTCACTATGCTTTCTTAAGAAACACATGAACCTGACCGCACTATCACATAATAAACTTTCAAATATTTGAGGACTGGAGCTCTGGTAGCATAGTGCCTAAGGCACTTGACTGCTAACCAGAAGGCTAGAGGTTCAAACCCACTGGCCACTCCTCGGAAGGAAGGTTGGGCAATCCTACTTCCATAGTGATACTGCCTCGGAAACCCAAGGAGGGGTCGCTATGAGTCAGGGCTTACTCGACGGCACATAACAACAACAACAACATACATTTGACTTGTAACCAGAAGGTTAGTGGTTCAAACCCACCAGCCACTCCCCAGAAGGAAGACTGGGCAATCTATTTCCGTAAAAGATTTACCACCTCAGAAATCCAAAGGGGGTCTCTATGAGTCAGAATTGACTTGATGGCAGTGAGTTTACTTTCTTTTGGTTTTATAGTGTCCTATAAGAAAGTGAAAGTTCATAGGAGTAGGAAAAATTGTCAAGTTTGTTCTTTGTGTTTTGTTTATTTATTTGCTTTCTAGCTAGAAATTCTCAGAAAATTTAGAATTACTGTTTATTGAAGACTCTGTTTATTGTTTCCCACTGAATTAATGTGGGTTCAATTTTTGCTCTAAGGAAAATTCAGTCAAAATTTTTTATTCCCAGCTGGCTTATTTCTTAATTACACTTTATTTTTAAGCACTCAAATAAAAACCATAGGGTGACCTTAAGGGAACCAAATAGCTGAATTATATTTAACTAATATTCAATATTTCCATTTTTAATTATACTTCATTTATCTATTTAATATGACAATTGTATTTACTATAAACATTAAGGAGTTTCGGTGGTGAAATGGTTAAGGACTTGGCTGCTCATGGAAAGGTTTGTGGTTTGAACAAACCCAGTGGCTTCGTGGGAGAAAGACCTGGTGATCTGTATCTATAAAGTTTAGAGCCGAATCTTTTCATGTGAAGTGAAGAAGAGCAAAGAAAAGAAAAGACGTATGGAAACAAATGGCCCAAAGGACTAATGGGCCATGTAACCCTCAGCCTTCTTTTTGACTCTCAGACGTGAAGATCTAGAAAGTGTCCAGCTACCAATACTGGCCTCTCTGAGAGGGTTTAAAATAGAAGATTCTGGATAGAGTAGGAGAAAAATGAGGAACAAAATTAAAAATCCTGAAAAATACCAAGTTTACTGGTCTGTTAGGGACTGGTGGACCCCTGAGACTGCTACCCTTAGTCACTCTTCAGCTCCAGTACTGAACTCACCCTCATGACTCAGCTTTCAGCTAAGCAGTACACGGGACTATAGGGTGAGCAAAATCACTAGAATAATCCTTAGAACAATTGGCCATACAAGATCAAAAAGCAGCTTTTTGATAAAGCTCTGAAGGCAGGAACCTAATAGGAAAGAAGGTCAAAGGGAAACAGGAAACACAAGGAAGAAGGGGAAAGAATGATATTACATTCTGGGCATTGAAATCAATGTCATGAAACAATGTTTATGAATTGTTGAGTAGAAAACCAAACTTTCATTCGAATCACACACACACACACATACACAAGCTAAAAATCTCAAAAACAAGATTACTGCCAAGAAAACACAGCACCCAAAAGCCACAATAGAAACATTTATCCATTCTTTAAACTTACTAAATTTCAGTATTGACATTGTGATATTTGGAGAGGAAACATCTCTCAGACATTTTTCATGACAAAATGGAATGATGTGAGGAGGGGATGGAGAATGAGTGACTTATTAGATAATTCTTTATTAGGATGAAGAAATGGGGGCAATCATATAATATTTATATCCTATGTGTGAATTTAGGAGCTCTGGTAGCATAGTGCCTAAGGCACTTGACCGCTAACCAGAAGGCTGGTGGTTCAACCCCACCAGCCACTCCTCGGAAGGAAGATGGGACAATCTACTTCCGTAGTGATATTGCCTCAGAAACCCAAGGAGGGGTGGCTATGAGTCGGGTCCGACTTGATGGCACATAACAACAACAACAACATGTGTGAATTTATTTGGTGATTCAAAGCTCAAGAAATCCTTGTTCATTCCCAATAAACAATCAAATGCAATGGTAAACAAGTGGGTGAAATGAGTAAAGGAAATTCATATTGAGTGTGTGTGTGTGCTTGTATGTATATGATAGCCAACAACCGTTATATGATATCCTAAAATTATGAAACATGGAAGGTTGTTGTTAGGTGCTCTTGAGAATAGAACAAAACACCACCTGATCCTGATCATCCTAACAACCATTGCAATGCTTGAGCCAATTGTTGTAGCCACTGTGTCAATCTGTGTTGAGGGTTTTCCACTTTTTTTTTTTTTTTTTTTTGACCCTATAATTTACCCAGCTTGAGATCCTTCTCCAGGGACTGGTCCATTCTGACAGCATGACCAAAATACGAGAGAGAAAGTCTAGCCATTCTCACTTCTAAGGAGCATTTGGGCTGTACTTCCTCCAAGATAGGTTTGTTTGTTCTAGAAATCTGTGACACATTCAATAGTTTTTGCCAACACCACTACTGAAAAGCATAAATTCTTCTGTGGTCTTCCTTGTTCACTGTCTAGCTCTCACCTACATCTGAAGCTATTGAAAATACTATGTCTAGGGTCAGGCACATCTTAGTCTTCAAACTGACTTGTTTGCTCTTAATCTCTTTAAAGAAGCCTTTGGCAGCAGATCCGCCCAATGCCATATGTTGTTTGATCTCTTGGTTGCTGCTTCCATAGGTGTTGATTGTGGATCCAATTAAAATGAAATAGTTGACAACTTCAGTCTTTTCTCCGTTTATTATAATGTTGCTTTTGGGTCCAGTTGTGAGGATTTTATTTTCAGGTATAATCTGTGCTGCAGACTTGGATGTTCATCAGTATATGCTTTTCAGCGAGCAAGTTTGTGTCATATGCATATCACAGGCTGTTAATGACTCTTCCTCTTATCCTGATGCTGTGTTCTTCTTCATAGAGTTCAACTTCTTGAATTATTTGCTCAGTATACAGTTTGAATAACTATGGGAAAAGGATACAACCCTGATGCATATATCATCTGATTTTAAACCACAGAATATCCCCTTGTTCTCTTCGAACAACTTGCCACTTGGTCTATATAAAGGTTCCTCATGAGTAAAATAAAGTGTTCTGGAATTCCCATCTTTGCAAAGTTATCTATAAATTGTTATGATCCACTCAGTCTAATGCCTTTGCATAGTCAATAAAACACA
>NW_006921812.1:3275491-3278551 GCF_000298275.1 Orycteropus afer afer | reverse complement strand
TTGATCCATCTGGAGTTTGTTTTTGTGTGTGGTGTGAGGTACAGATCTTGTTTCATTTTTCTGCAAATGGATCTCCAGTTTTGCTGCAAACATTTTTGAATTATCTTCAGCAAAATTTGACTTGTGTATGATATTATTATATTGTTCTATATTTTCTGCATTCTGTTAGATCACCTTTCTTTGAAATTGGCACAAATATGAATCTCTTCCAGTCAGTTGGCCTGGTACCTGTCTCCAAAATTTACTGAAACAAATGATCACTTCCAATGTTTGGTGAAACATCTCAATGGGTATTTTGTCGATTCCTGGAGCCTTGTTTTTCACCTTCAGTGCAGCTTAGACTTCTTTTAATGCCATTGGTTCTTGATCATTTGCTACCTACAGAAATTGTTGAATGTTGATTTGTTTTAGTACAGTGACTATGTGTATTCCTTCCATCTTTTGATGCTTCCTGCATAGTTAAATATTTTGCCTGTAGAATCCTTCCATATTGCAAGTCAAGGCTTGAATTTTTTTTTATCATATTTGGAATTCTGAAATAGTGAATATAGAACATTAGGTGGTAGAAATAGTCAAGAAGTGAAACAATGGCTTTTAAAACTGTGGATCACATAAGTACACAACTTTTATAGGTCCATTTATGGGTTTTGGAAATCTGTTTTGAGCATTCAGAGAAATACTACTCTTTATCACACAGTTGTTGTTGTTGTTGTTGTTGTTGTTTGCCATCGAGTCGGCCCCGACTCATAGCGACCGCTTCTTGGGTTTCTGAGGCAGTATCACTATGGAAGTAGGAATGCCCAACCTTCCTTCCGAGGAGTGGCTGGTGGGTTTGAACCGCCAGCCTTCTGGTTAGCAGTCAAGTGCCTTAGCCACTATGCTACCAGAGCTCCTACACACAGTAAGTTGGTCTATTACTTTGCAATAGTGCATGCCCTTCCATGAGCCACACATCTTCACCAGTCACTAATATATTCTATAGATTTATATCTAGCCCTCTCTCCTGATATATATTATTTTCTCTTATGTAGGTATTGCCTTCTTCCAAGGATTGTTAACCTATAGCAAAATTAGGTCAATTCCATTAGGAATAATTTAAAAAGTGATATCTTTGAAACAGTTTCATTCAATGAGATTCTCCTAGGTGAATGTCAGAAATTTCACTTTTTTTCCTATCAGTGATGTGCAGTTTGCTGTGGGGTTTTATAATTTTCTGAAACTGATGACTTGATTGCTTTGGGGAAATTCAGATGCAGATTTTACCTTGAAGAGTCAAAAAGCATTGATAAATGATGGATCAAGTGTAATGGGATTAAGGATTTTTTCCATCCTTTTTATATTAATTACCCATCCATAAAGAGAGAAACTAATCACCCTCTCCCTGACTAATGCTCTGTAGGCTTTTGATATCTTTTTGATGAAACTATCACAAAATGAAGCTAGTGAAAAAAAAAAAAATTCTACTTTAGGTACACATAAACCACTAGAGTTGGCAGGATTTGAGTTTCTGAAACCAAATGAACATGAAGTGATGAGATGCCACCTTGCATATAAAAGCAAAACTTAACAGCTATCTTTGATGGTAAAAATAAGTATGATGTATGTGTTCCTAAATCTGAAATGTTACTGTCCATTAATCAGACATAAAACTGCAGCCCCTTGAACTCTGGCTGAGAGTGCACAAGAACATATTCAGGAGAGGAAGAGTTCACTCTCTATCTGTAGCTATAATCTGTCTAGCATCTTATACCTGACAGATCCTAGAAAATAGAAATTTCTTGAATTTTTAATATTATGTGAATATTTGTCTTTTGTGACTTACTTCTGTATACAGATACAATCGATTAACTTTTTTTTTCAGACATTCTATGTACAGAGTGATAATCTCTAAAACCACTTGGGGAGAAAACATTCCAGTAGCTTCTCCTATAGTAGAGATGCTAAGTTCTCCTCTTGTTATATGGGTGAGTGGCCATCTACTGTCAAGATATTTTCTCTGAGTACATCTTATTAGAGATTTAATATTAATTTAATAAGTCAAACCTCATATCTAGTCTTATATAATCTGGGAATGACAATAACAAATATACATACCAATAGGTGATATTATAAATAGACATTGAGAATAGTTATTTTTTTCAATATGTACTGATTAAGCATTACATGTAGCATCCTGATTAATTGTATATTTCAATGACTTAAACTAAAACTGTTTGTTGTTGTTCATATTTGCTATCAAGTTAGACCTGACTCATAGCAACCCCTCCTTGGGTTTCTGAGGCAGTATCACTATGGAAGTAGATTGCACAACCTTCCTTCCGAGAAGTGGCTGGTGGGTTTGTACTGCCAACTTTCTGGTTAGCAGTCAAGTGCCTTAGACACTATGCTACCAGAGCTCCTATTTGCTTAGTACACCTAATCAAATATGACCTAAAGAATATTTTTGAGTTTCCACAATTTCTATATTTGATAGAAATTATATATGAGATTAATAAAATTTAAGGAATTTAAACATTTATATATAAAGCATTATTTAAGATAAGATTTTGAAATAAGCTTTACATCACTAATAAGTAGTTTGCCAAATTCTGTTTTTTACTCCCTTTTTGTGACAACATTTTTCATACATTAATCTTCAGTGCAACTAATAATATTAAGCTTTGCTTTCTTCTTTTTATCCCTCATCTTCCTCCCTTCTTCCTCCTGCTGTGCACCACCTACTCCTTCTTTTTCTTCTTCTAATAATAAATTGGACAAATTTAGAGTTCTGAAACAGTGAAAGCCCATGCATCACACAAGCCCTTAATTACAAAGGTATTGAATAAAAATCTGCAGAACATTGCATTAAAAAATTTATTTTGCCTGTGTATAAACTCAGAATTTAAAACATGGCATTAGTACAGTGTTTTGCCCCCAATATGCTATCATTGGAAAAAAAATAAATTTAAAATTGTAGTATTATTTTTGTGACCCAGCCATCCCATTACTAGGTATATACCCTAAAGAAGTGAGAGCCATAACAAGAACAGATATATGCACGCCGATGTTCATCGCAGCACT
>NW_006921812.1:3273867-3275231 GCF_000298275.1 Orycteropus afer afer | reverse complement strand
TAATGAAGAAAGAGTGTTGTAATTCTTTTCCTGAGTCCTTCTAGATTATGAGATTTAACTCCTCTCATCATAAGGTCAACCTCTCTGTCAATCAATTCTAGAATTTCCTGAGTCAGTTTACATTCATGTTCCTATTTTAGAAAATAATAATAAAATAGTCAGTACAGAATTTTTCAAATCTCTTACTTTTCAGAATTACCACCCAAACCAAACCAAAATCTAGATTACAAAAAAAAGAAAGAAAGAAATATTGCTGGTAGGAGTATAAATTGGCACAAACTAACTTGGGGGAAAAAAAAAATGTTAGTATTATTTAGGAATATATGAAGAGTGTATATGTGTTAAATCATTATTAAATTACTGGAAACTATGTAAATCATTCCACTACTCATGTATGAAAAGTGAATTTACTCTGTAAATCTTCACCCAAATCCTAATAAAAAAAAAAAAAAAATGTTAGTATTATTTTTGAATATATGAAGAGTGTATATGTGTTAAATCATTATTAAATTACTGGAAACTATGTAAATCATTCCACTACTCATCTATCAGTTTATCATACTGTGGTGGCTTGTGTGTTGCTGTAAGACTGGAGGCTATGTTACTAGTATTTCAAATACTAGCAGGCTCGTCCATGGTGGACAGGTTTCTGTGGAGCTTCCAGAAGAAAGACAGACTGGGAAGAAAAGAGGGGCCATCCAATTCTCAAAGAATTGGCCAGTGAAAAACTTATGAATAGTGATGAAAGACTGTCTGATATATTACTGAAAAACTTTATGAATAGCCCCAAAACATTGTCTGAAATAGTGTTAGTAGATGAGCCCCTCAGGTCAGAAGGCACTCAAAATATGACCGGGGAAGAGCTGCCTCGACAAAAGAGAGGCAATCTTAGTGATGTAGATGGAGTGAAGCTTGGGGGACCTTCATTTGCTGATGGGGCATGACTCAAAATGGGAAGAAATAGCTGCAAAAGTCCAATCCATTAGTAATGTACAAAGTATGAATCTAGAAAAATTGAAAGTTGTCAAAAATGAAAAAAAGCACATAAAGATCAATATACTAGGCATTAGTGAGGTGAAATGAACTGGTTTTGGCCATTTTGAATCAGACAATAATATGATCTATTCTAGAAATGGCAGGGTATTCATCATCACAAAGAATTTTTCAAGTTCTATCCTGAAGTACAATGCTGTCAATGACAGGATAATATTGATACACCTACAAGGAAGCCCCAGGTTTACAGGTGAGGAGAGACAACTCAGGGATGCCCAAAGTAGCAGGTGGGAAGAGCAGGAGAAAGGGGATTAAAAGCCAGGAAGCCAGACAGAGGAACAGTCAGCCACAGGGACCCAGGTGGGGGTGAT
>NW_006921812.1:3192962-3271058 GCF_000298275.1 Orycteropus afer afer | reverse complement strand
AGAAGGGACCATTCCCTGGAGAAGGATGTCATGCTTGGTAGGGTGGAGGGTCGACGAAAGAGGGGGAGGCCTTCAATGAGATGGATTGATACGGTGGCTGCAATGATGTGCTCAAGTACAGCAGAGATTGTGGGGCTGGCATGGGATCAGGCAGTGTTTCGTTCTGCTGTGCATGGGGTCGCTATGAGTCGGAAACAACTCAACGGCACTTAACAACAACAACAACAACAACAAGGAAGACCAGGTAATACTGGTATTATTCAAATTTATACACCATCCAATAAAGCCGAAGGAAATTAAAGATTCTAGCAAATTAGGCAGTCTGAAAATTGACGAAACATGCAATCAAGATGTATGGATTATCTGGTGATTGGAATGTGAAAGTTGGAAAGAAAAGAGAATCACTGGCAGTTGGAAAATATTGCCTTCATGATAAAAATGACACAAGTTTGCATGACAGAATTTTGCAAAACCAACAACTTATTCATTGCAAATACCTTTTTTCAACAATATGAATGGAAGCTATACATGTGGACCTCACCAGATGAAATACACAGAAATCAGACACACCACAATCGTGGAATGAGGCAATGGAAAAGCTCATTTTTTTTCAGCCAAAACAAGGCCAGGAGCTGACTGTGGAAGAGACCATCAATTTCTCATATGCAAGTTCAAATTGAAGCTGAAGACAATTAAAACAAGTCCACAAGATCCAAAATATGACATTGATTATATCCCCCTGAATTTAGAGACAATCTGAAGAATAGATTTGATGGATTGAATACCTATGACTGAAAAGCAGATGAACTGTGGATGACATCAGGAACATCATAAATGAAAAAGCAAAAGGTCATTAAAAAGAGAGGAAAGGAAGAAAAGATCAAAATTGATGCCAGAAAGGACTCTGAAACTTACTCTTGAATGGAGAGTAGTTAAAACAAGTGGAAGAAATGAGAAGATGAAAGAGCTGAAGAGAAGATTTCAAGAGCAGATCAAGAAAACAAAGTCAATTATTATAATGAAATGTGCAAAGACCTGGAGTTAGAAAACCAAAAACTAAGAACACAGTCCACATTTTTCAAGCTGAAGGAACAGAAGAAAAAGTTCAAGCCTCAATTTGTAATTTGAAACATTCTATGGGAAAAATATTGAATGATGCAAGAAGCTTCAAAAGATGGAAGGAATACACAGTGTTCCTGTACAAAAAAAAGAAAAAAAAAATGTTTGATGTTCATCTATTTCAGGAGGTGGCATACACTCAAGAATCAATGTATTGAAGGAAGAAGTGAAATTGCACTGAGGAAGTTGGTGAAAAACAACCCTTCAGGAATTGACAGAGTACCCTTTGAGATGTTTCAACAAACAGATGCCATGCTGGAGGCATTTGCTCATCTTTGCCAAGAAATTTGGAACAGATCCATATTTGTGCCCATTACAAAGAAAGGTGATCCAACAGAATGTGGGAATCATTTAATAGCATCATTAATATTACACACAGGGAAAATCTAGCTGAAGATAATCCAAAACTGGTTGCAGCAGTATCTTGGCCAGGAATATCCAGAAATGAAAGTTGGATTCAGAACAAGACGTGAAATGAGGCATATCACTGCTGATGTCAGGTGGATCTTGGCTGAAGGCAAAGAACACCAGAAAAAGTGTTTACTTGTGTTTTATTGACTATGCCAAAGTGTTCAACTGTGTGGATCATAACTAATTATGTATCATATTGAGAAGAATGGGAATTCCAGAGCACTTAATTGTGCTCATGAGGAACCTGTACATAGACCAAGAGGCTGTTGTTCAAACAGAAAAAGGGGAAACTGCATGGTTAAAATCAAGAAGGGTGTATAACAGGGTTATACTTATTCAATATAACACTATACTTATTCAATTTATATGCTGATCAAATAATCTGAGAAGCTGGACTATACGAAGAAGAATGCAATATCAGGAATGGATGAAGACTCATTAAAAACCTGAAATATGCTGAAAACTCAACCTTGCTTGCTGAAAGATTAGATGACTTGAAGCACTTACTGATGAAGATTAAAGATTACAGTCTGCAGTATGGATTACTCCTCAACATAAAAAAAATGAAAATCCTCATAACTGGACCAATAAGCAGCATCATGCTAAATGGAGAAAAGATTGAAGTTGTCAAAGATTTCATATTGCTTGGTTCCACTATCAACACCTATGGAAGCAGCAGTCAAGAAATCAGATGACATTTTGCACTGGGCCAATCTGCTGCAAAAGACTTCTTTCAAGGGCTAAAGAGCAAAGATGTCTCTTTGAAGTCTAAGGTGCACCTAACCCAAGCCATAGTATTATCAGTAGCCTCATACACATGTGAAAACTGGACAATAAATAAGGAAGACCAAACAAGAGTTAATGATTTTGAGTTGTGATTTTGGCAAAGATTACGAAAAATACCATGGACTGCCAAAAGAATGAATAAATCTGTCCTGGAAGAAGTGTAAGTGTAGCTGGAGTCCTCCTTGGAAGTGAGAATGGCAAGACTTCATTGTTAGAAGGGACCATTACCTGGAGAAGGATCCTTGGTAAAGTAGAGGGTCACTGAAAAAGGGCAAGACCATCAACGAGATGGATTGACACAATGGCTGCAACAATGGGCTTGAGTATAGCAAAGATTGTCAGGATGGTGCATTATAGGGCAGTGTTTTGTTCTTTTGTGCAAAGGGTCACTATGAATCAGAACAGATTCAATGGCACCTAACGACATCAACATATAAATCCATGAGTCTACTTAGTCTACCTCTGACAACTAATTTACTTCTTGAAAGTTCTCTTGAGGGTAACAAAAGCTATGATAATTTGTGCAAGAGAAACATAGCATCTATTTTGCCATTTATACTTAAAATGTTACATGTAAGTAATGACAATATAACTTAAATTATAGTTTTAAATGAAACCATTTTACTAATTTTGACCCAAATCAGTTTGAAATATACTTCCCATCTCAATGACTACCTAAAATTAATATAATTTTACTTTTCCTTATAACGCTATCATTATACTAATGTGTAAGTGCCCTCTTTGCAAGTGTAGTGATTCCCTAAGTAGTATTGAAGTGTCTTCATGTCCTTTACATATATTACATAGATGTTGAATACTTACATTTGTTCTTTTCAATTTCTCCTTGTCCATCCTTAACAGATTTTCAATTAAGCCTTTAAAACTGTAGTAAATGAACTATCTATATCAATATACTTCTGTTTCTAGATATTGTTTCTAACTCATGGACAAAGAGCATACCACATGTATGAATTTCATGGAAGTTAAAAAAAAAAAAAACGAGTCATGTATAATTATGGATTCCTGTAAACCATATTAGATTTAGCACATGAATGATATTCTGATAACTATTCTGACTTTTGGAAGATTTTATGCTTTGTTTTTGTTTTGTGGGTCTATTATTGCATTTGTATTATATAATTACCACTGTAAATAAATGAGTTACTCTTTCAATGAATTGTATTAAACATGAATGCAAAGTCAGTGCAAGAAGTACAATTTTTCCCATGATCTATCTTCTCTAATATTTCTGATTATACAACTTCTAGCACCATACTGGAGCTCTGATAGCATAGTACCTAAGGCACTTGACTGCTAACCAGAAGGCTGGCAGTTCAATCCCACCAGCTACTCCTTGGAAGGAAGGTTTGGCAATCTACTTCTGTAATGATACTGCCTCGGAAACCCAAGGAGTGGTCGCTATAAATCGGGTCCGACTTGATGGCACATAACAACAAACAACAGCACCATATTTTTAGGCTAGACTCTTCATTATTATTATTAATAAATGAATAAATTAAGAGTAGTAGATATTTAGGAAAATAACTGAGTTACTTAGATAATAGTTTTTGGTTATATTGTTCCCACATGTTCTCAGAAATTGATACAAAGTGTTAGAAAAAAATTATATATAATACAAAGCTGAAAACATATAGCTAAAAGTTGACTCACATTTATTTTGAATATATTGTGTCATATATTAGTCATCATAGAAGGGGCCCTGATAGCCAGTAGATAAGCACTTGGCTACTAACTGAAAAGGTGGAGGTCTGTACTCACCAGTGGCCCTGTGAGAGAAAGGAACTGGTGATGTGTGCTATACAGGTTATAGCCTAAGACACCCTGTGAGACAGGTCTACTCTGTTGTATAAGGTTTCTAAGGGTCAGAATTGATTTTATGACACAAATCAACAATAACAGTTATCTTACTATGTATTTTCAGATTATATTTCTAATTTAATAGGATCTTAGTATGACCAACTGAACAAGTTCAGCCTTATCTGTTTGAAAAGATTGCACTAGTACTATAGTCACAATTATAGTCCACAGATATTTACTGAGCACTCACTATATGTATATATATATACTACTTCCGTAGTGATACTGCCTCGGAAACCCAAGGAGGGGTCGCTATGAGTCGGGGCTGACTTGACGGCACATAACAACAACAACAACAACACTATATGTATAACAAGGTGCTCGGCCTTGTGTATATAAATGAAACAGTGAATAGAATACTAACCCAGAAGTGCAGGCACATACATAATAAATGGTTTATTGATATTAAATCCTAATGCATGATAAAATGTTATCTCATATAACTTTCTATCTAGTGAGTAAATAATCTCTAAATATAATTAGTGAAGTATATAGAAGGCCATATATTGTTAAATGGCTCATTGAGAAGGTAACTTTTGATACCTAAAGGAAGTGTAAAACTGGAGAAGATATTTTCAGACTAAAAGTAATGGGAGGCCCATTCTGCTTTCTCACTTTTTCCTTCTAAACATGTGGATAAAATTTTTCCCTTAACTTAAAGATTTAGTTTCTGCTATTTTTATTTAAAATTATAAAGTTCTACAGGATTTCCAAGGTATTATTAGAAAATAGCCCTTATAAGGCAGCATATGAAAGGAAACTGGATTGGAATAAAAACAATGAGAGAAAGAGAGAGATCATAATGAACGTTTCCAAGGGTCAAAGAAACTGAGTTGGGAATCTTAGGAATCTTGCAGAACGCTACTATTGGGCAATTGCAGAATTTTAGAAATAGATCAGTATAGACTGCTGTGCTTTAGAGTAAGAAAATGGGATACAGTTTAAACTTGTCATAAATAAAGCTATTTTTTTTAAGATGAAAATCAACTTTTTAATTATCCAGTATTCCATGAAGTGTGGTCTAAAGAAGAATTGGGATGTTAGAGTGAAAAATCCTTAGGAAATTTGTGATAATATCACTTCCAGTGTGTAAGTGATTAAAAGAAAATGTAATGGATAAATTTCCTGAAACTATGTGGAGGAAGAGCAAGAAGTGTGTTTTTTTATATCTGGAAAAGCTATACATAAGTTAATGTGTAATAAATGGCCTAAGAAATACCAAATATTCATTTTAATAGTTAAATTAATTCATCAATTTGAATTAGAAAATTTGATAATATAAGGAACATTTGATGATTACTTTATGAGGGCAAAGTGGAAGAGCATACAAATGAGCATAAAATCTACAACTAAAAATTCTATAATGAGTTGATTTTTATAGATAGAAACAGGACTGGAAAATATTTTTAAATTTTTTTTTTTTCAAGAAACCTATTTCATAGTTCTTTAATTTGTTCATTCATCAATAAAAATGTACTGAAAGACTACTAAGTAGTAGATGCTGTTTCCATATTAGGGAATGAGATGTGTTTTGGTTACTTTGTACCACTCTAACAGAAGATACCACAAATGAGTGGCTTTAACAAACAGGAATTTATTCTTTTACAGTTGAGGAGGCTAGAAGTCTTAATTTAAAGTGCCAGGCTCTAGGGGCTGGCTAAAAGGCCCTTGACCTTGGGCTTCAGCTCTGCCTCTTGCTCCTGGCCCACTGAAGCTGGAGGCATCTCTTAACTCTGTTGGTTGGTTGCTGAGGCTAACATGCCTGTGGTCAACAAATATAATGTCACAGTCCTAGTATAACCAAACACAGCAGGCCACTAGTTCAAGTCCAGAGACGGTCCCCAGAGTGGCAGGAAACATGGCAGGCTGCTAAATGAAGACTTGGCTACATGCAGGGTCCAAGTGTGCCAAAAAGCTGCAGATCATTCCAAAAGCTTCTCCCTATACACTAGAAGCAGACCACATCTGTAAAGTGGCTACTCATCTACTTGTGGCATATTCTACCATGGAGTTGATTGCCAGTCTCATCATGGAGAATACAGCCAGCTGCCCAAACACTCAAAATCAGGCCCAGCCAAATTGACACATAACCTTAACTACCACAAGGTGAACAAGATAGATATGACTCATAGTCTCATGAAGCTTACATTCCACTGGGGAGAGAAGAAAAAAAAATCAATAAATAAGGTAACATTTTCTAAAAAATGAAAGAATAATGTGAGAGAAAGTGACATTTGAAGGTTGTTGCTATATGCTATTGACTTGATTCCAACTCATGGTGGAATTGCCCCATAAGGTTTTCTAGGCTATAATCTTTACAGGAACAGGTTTCCTGTTGGGATCTAACCGCAAATCTTTTGATTAGCAGCCTGTTGTTATGTGCCGTCGAGTAGGACCTGACTCATAGCAACCCCTCCTTGGGTTTCTGAGGCCATATCACTACGGAAGTAGATCACCCAATTGTTTCACCAGAGCTCCTTGACTTCAGGAGGGGAGTGACATTCTAACTTGGGTAGTTAATGAAGCTCTTTTTGAGGAGCCAGCATGTCAAGTTACCACTCCTTTGACTATACTGGCGAAAATTTCCAAGAAGAAAGGACAATGTCATATAAATTTAATGCATGTTATATGAGATCACCCATAGCGCAAGTTTGCATTTAATCTATTCACTATTTTCTGTAACTTTGATAGAGTTTAATATCATCAAGAATTCTGTCAACAGCATAACTTTCCAATAGTTTCTTCAACAATATAAACCTTTATCATTCCCCTTAAAAAAAAAATACACTCAGTATTCACTATGTAAGAATTTCTGTAAGAACATACAGTTACTTCTTTTATCTATCAATGTAGAGAGAAATTTCTGGAAGATGAAAGTACATTAAAATGGAAAACTGAATGCTAAAATTAGTGGTCAAATCTATAAGGAGAAATGAAACATTCCCTAGGCTGAAAATATCTCTTCCAAACCTTTAATTACTGTGGTGATTTAACCATATGTTCACAAATTATTTGATACTCCTTTCTCTAGGAAGTGGAGTGATTCCTCTCTCCTTTTGAGTGATAAGCTGAACTTTGTGACTCACTTATAATGATTTCTGGGATGGGAAAATTAGTAACTTTATAGTGGAAAAATCTGGCAGACACAAACTCAACCAAGTAATTCCAGTTAAAATCTCAAGGAATGTCATGTTAGTGTCTTGCACTCTCACATAGTAAGAAAGGAACTTCATCTCTATGATAATCTTTTCTAAAATCCATTAAGTCAGTCTAATCATGAGAAAAAAAATCAACAACAAAAAACAATTGAATGTATCCTGAATGATGGCAATCCCATGACAAACATCAGATAATTACCAAATAAGAGATATACTACAAAACATGTGACCAGTACTCTTCAAAAGCATCAAGAACAAGGAATCAGATAGAAAGAGACTAAGTAGCTATGACAATTAAATGCAGCATGGTATCTTAGATTGGATCCAAAACCCAACCAAACCAAACCCACTGCCATCTAGTCCATTCCAACTCATAGCTACTCTATGGGACACAGTAGAACTGCCCTATAGGGTTTACAAGGCTGTAAATCTTGATGGAAGCAGATGGCCTCATCTTTCTCCTGAAGATTGGCTGGTAGATTCAAACCAATGAACATTTGGTTGGCAGCTGAGTGCTTTAACCACTGCACCACCAAAACTCCTAAGATTGAATCCAAGAACACAAAAAGAGACATTGGTGGAAACATTGGTAAATTATGAATTAACTATATATTTATGTAATAATATTGTGTCTGTGTGAATTTTTTAGTTTTGATCAACATAGCATCTTTAGGGGAAGCAGGGTGAAGGTTATATGTACTATCTTTGCATTGCTCCTATAAATCTAAAATTATTTTAGACTAAAACATTTTTTAAATTAGAGATTAAAATTACCAATCTTTTTATTATTGAGTGCTTTAATAATTCTATGACTATAATTCTTGACAAAAACAAAAATATTTTCTCTGAGAAAACTCTCATTTTTAATCTCCAATGGAGAATTCTCTTTACCTTTGCAAGTGCTATGTTGCTATTTAGAGATGAAGTTGTTTTCTTTTTATTTTGGCATTTCATCTTTAGACTGTATCATTCATTCCCATGTAAAAAAAAAAAGAAAGAAAAAAGAAGTGAATACAATTCAATTGTGTAAAGTGTTACATAAAGAAAACTCTAAAATGTATTCTATGCATAATTGCAAATTACAGAAGATGCACCCTGGATCCTTCTTTCTAGATGATGTAAACAAAAATGGTACCTTCAAATTAATAGTTAGCTTTTCAGAGATTCCATCAATCATTCTGGGGAATGATTAAGGCACTAGAGATTAAAACTGGTCAAGTATGTTTATGCATATAAAATTTATTTATTGAACCATAAAATATATGTTATTATTTTGCATAAAATGTTCACTTCTAAAAAATAAATACTGTATGTGATCATTGAAACTAAGATAAAAATGGAATATGTTTGTGTAATACATTCTGTTGTTCTTGTAATTGCAGTCCTGAAATATTATACTATGGGGAAACATGATAGAATATGTTTTCCAAATTTATTTAAAGATTTTACTAAGGAAGAAAAAGGGACAACAAATATGTTCCTTTTCAACGTATTGTGTAACTGGGTCCTGGGAGAAGTCAGATGCATAGTACTTTCCATGCCTGAGAGTTTCTAACCTGCTGATGATTAGCCCAAAACCACCAGTGCCTTTCAGAAAGCTCTTTCTGCTGAGACAGCTGTTTGAACTAAAGGCTATTTTGTGTATGTTTAAATTTATAGCTAATAAACCAATCATTTAATAAATCTTACTTGTCTGTACAGTACATTATGAGAAGAACACTATTTACCTATTAGTATTAATACTATCATAAACATTGAAAAGTACAAAATGTGAGGACCAGTTTACAGATCATAGTTCCAAATCAGGAATGGGATATTTTTCTTATTAGTGTGAGAGTGTTGGTACAGTAAGAAAATAATGCAGCATGATTTAGTAATATTGACTAAGGAGGACCATACTTTTAGAAAAAAGGTAAAGGCATAATCAATTAAAACATTATTTTAGGGGGAAAAAAATAAAAATGCAAAGGCAAAAAGAAAAAAAAATAAAAGCAGAGATATATTTAGGTGTATGATGTGCTTGCTGGGGATAAAGTTAGTTCAGGGATGTAGCTCTAAGTGAACAGATAGCATTTACTTGGTGTTTTCAAAGATTTACTATTTATCTAGTAATTGGAACAGAGAGAAAAGGGTAAAATTCCATTTCGGACCAGTTGACCTTGAACGTTCCATCTCGGATCAGTTGCCCTTGAACAGTACTTCATCCCAGGTGAATTGACACAGAGATCTCGTCCATGCTACCAGAGCTCCTTTCCATGACCATAGAGACCATCAATCCATCATAGAAGAAGAAAACAAAGGGACATACGGCCCTGAAGCTTATATAGGCCAGTTGTTGTTGTTATGTGCCCTCCAGTCAGACTCGACTCATAGCGACCCCTCTTTGGGTTTCCGAGGCAGTGTCACTACGGAAGTAGATTGCCCAACCTTCCTTGCAAGGAGTGGCTGGTGGGTTTGAACCCCCAGCCTTCTGATTAGCAGTCAAGTGCCTTAGGCACTATGCTACCAGCGCTCCTACTATAATCCGGACACAGTGGAAATCGGAGGGAGTTTTGAGTTGAGGAAAAGGAGAAGATGAGAAAGAAAGAGGCTCATTAACTTGACAGAGTCTGCCTTCAAGGTGCTTGAAGGTGTCAAGGAATCAAAGGAAGAGTATTACTTCCCATTCTGAGATCTAACATGAGATATTGCTAGCAGGCAATTAAATAGTTAATCATATGCCTTACCGCTAAGGTTCTAGGAGAACTTGCAGGGGTCTGTTTTTCCTAGGGTGCATTCTTTCAGTACCATTTCAAAGTTAAGTGTCCTGCAGGCAATGGAGGGAGAAACTAACTGCTTTCTGACACCTCCTTGTGCAGTGTTCAAATAACAGGACACAGACAAAACAAATAAGTGATTAGAGTTAAGGAGTGAATTGAAAAAAGCATGTCACAAAAGCCAAGACACTAGAGTTGTTGAAGATATATGTGAGAGAGTCAAACATGGTTGAGAGTTGGACAAAAACAAGAAATGAGAAAGGTTAGACGGATATTTTAGTTGAGAAATTTTAAATAGTCTTTGATGTAGAAGTTTCAATAAATTTGTGAATATGCTTCCTAATGGTTTAAAAGTGGGTGGTTTACAAAGAAACGCAGGTATAGACATCTGTCTTAGTAAGTGGGACAATGCAGAAAAGGGCTGGTGTCCTAACACCAGCATTCCTGTACCTACTGATTACCTTTCATGGATGTGAATTTATCTAGTATTTTATTTTATTCTATTTGTTTTTGCAGTGAAAATATAACAGCTAATTTCTATTTTATTTCATTAATTATTTCTAAGCATTTGTTTAAGACAATTTGTTTGCAATTATGAAAATAATGTATTTTAAAAAGAGATACATGATACAAAAGTATAGTAGAACTTGCTTTAAAACATAAAATAGATAAAATTGCTTACAGGGACCCAAGGGGTTGTCATATCTAGAATATTGCTGGAATCAAATAGGGAGAACTTTTAATGCCATGCTATAGAAACTGAATTTTATTCTGTAGCAATGAAATAAACCTTATTTTTATGTTTGTAATGATTCCAGAGGATAGACTTGGTCAAAATGTATATCCTATACCTTAGTCCTGAATTACTACGAGTAGTGACTGTGCTCAGAACTTTGCTTTGCCTTAAATGTTAATTTGGGTTTAGTTTAGATTAAAGGAAAGCCATTGTTTTCCTGGGATGCCCAGTAATACTTTCTGACAGACTCGGTACTTTGACTTTGAAATAACCTTATAAAGTGCTTATGCAGTAAGCTTCCTATAAGATATGATAACCCTAGCTCCAAGTCAGATGACAGGGTATTATTTTCTACATTCCTGTGAGAATGTACTGGAGCAATCTTCTGTGTCCCAAGGTGAGAGCAATAGAACCCATAAGCGTTCTGAAGAAGATGCCCTATTTTTTATTTAGCTAGTATAATTTTCGAACTTATTCCCAGAAGTACTGTGATTAATGTTCTTGAAAGAAATCATCTATTGATACAAATAAAGAATATTTATTTTAAGATTAGCATCTAGCTGCTCCTCAGGAGAAAAAATAAAAATGTGGTGGTCTATTCAAAATATCTAGCATGTCTTTGTACTATCTAAAACTTAACTAAGAGCAACTTAAATTTACAGACAAAATACACTCTCTTGTCATGTAATATAAATTTATATTTATATTATAAATATAAATGAATTTATATTATAAACATAAATGAATATAAATACATTTAGTATCATGAAAGATAAATATGTATTCTCTTTTATTATATCTTAATAGGTGCATATATTTAAATTTAGTTGTTTGAGCTCTGGTGGCATAGTGCTTAAGGCATTTGACTGCTAACCAGAAGGTTGGTGGTTCAAATCCACCAGCCACTCCTCAGAAGGAAGGTTGGGCAATCTAGTTCCATAGTGATATCACCTAGGAAACCCAAAGAGGGGTTGCTATGAGTCAGATCTGACTCAACAGCTGTGAGAGTGGGATATTAGTAATATATAATAAAAATATTTACATACACCATGTCTACTCTGAACATCCTTCCCTAGTTATAATGCTGACATTTCCTTGAAAAAATGAAAAGAAAACACATTACCCTTCTTTCTGCATTATGGAACAAAAATATCCTCTACAATACAGCCTCTGAGGATTTGGTAAGAGGAGTTGAAGAGCTGTGAACTGCACTTAAGCATCTTTAAAATAAGTCGTTAATAAATGAGAGTCATTTTGCTTCTTCAGCTGCTCTTAAGGATAGCAGCCCACAAAAGGCAAACAATACAAGAATGAGTGAATGCTTAATAAATATTTGTTGAGTTGAATTGAATTGAGTAAGTAATTGATTATTCATCAACCACAAAAGATATTCTACAGCTTTTAGAGAAAAGGTACCATGGCAATTCCGCTTGATCTACACAATGCTCATCAGAGTGGCTGGCAGATGGAAGGTCCTCCTATGGTAAGGCAGCCTGTCTTGGCAGGGAATTTGAAAAACACTGGCATTTTACTAATATTCAGGGGTTATAGTTGCTGGAAACCCTGAAAGTAAATTACATACACACACACACATAGAGTTTCAAACTAGAACAAAATAAGACAATTCTTGATATATAATAGATCCTTAATGAATGTTGTTCTATTTTCTTCCCTTTCAGAGTGGGAAATGAGTCCGATTCCTCTGAAATTATAAAGTCTTGGGCATCTACAAAAGAGGTTATAATTACTATCCAGCACAATAGTAAAATGCTGCTCCTGATCACAGATTTGATTTTGAAACTAAAAACTAGAATGTCTCATAATCTAAAACCCAGGGACTAGTCAGCTGATAACATGGCACATGCAAATCATTTCACTGAAAATCTTTTCAAAAAAGAAAACTATTATTTTTTCCTCTATTAGAACAAAAAAACTATAGACACATTTTACCTTCTGCAAAATGTTTCATTTAAGTACTGTAATTCATTTCTGTATGTGGTAGAATGGCTTCCTACAAAGACACATAAGGCAGGGCTTCTCAACCACAGCACTGTGGAGAACTTGGGTTGGATAAGTCCTTATTTCAAGGGCTCTCCTGTGCATCCTAGCATTTTTTAGAAAAATCTTTGGCCTATACATACTAGATGCCAATATAAGCTCATCCGCAATTATGCCAATAAAATATGTTCCAGACATTGACAAATTCCCATTGGGGGAAAAATTGCTCAGGGTTGAGGAACACTAATTAGCTTAAGTGATAAATTACATGTGTCATAGGGCAGATCTGACTCAAGTGATCTTATATATTATTGAATGAAGTGTTGCCAAATCCTGAAATCCTGAATCACTTTCCTGATTGCTGCTATGTTTGTGTCCAATGTTTTGGCAACTGTGTCAATCTTTCTCACCAGTGGTCTCCTTTGTCTTTGCCAACTCTCTACTTTACCAATCCGGATGTATTCTGCCATGTCATTAAGACTGGCTCAACTTTGAGAAGGCAGCTCTTCCCAAGTCATATTTTGAGTGACTTCCAATCTTCTAGCATTATGTTACACAATATTCTTTTGTTATCTATAATGTTTTCTGTGGCTAATTTTCAGAAGTAAATAATCAGGCCTTTCTCATTAGTCTGTCTTAGTCTGGAAGTGCTGCTGAAATCTCTCCATCGCGAGTGTTTATGCTGGTATATGAAATACCAGTGGTTTAGCTTCCATCATCATAGCAACATGCAAGTGACCTCAGTACAGGAAACTCACAGACAGTAGACATGTATAATTCTACTTAATCATCTGTTTATATTATAGACCTAAAAGTGATAAAGTGATAGATGATTTCTCAGAGTATACTTAACGAATGTGAGCTTTGTTTGCTTTAATATACTTTAAGAATGTGTCCATTAGTTTTCTGTGAAAATAAATAAATAAATATATATATATATAAATATATATATATATATATATATATATATATATATATATATTTGTTGCTGTTGTTTGTAGGAGCAGATTGCCAGGCCTTTTCTCCCATGGAATGGCTAGTGGTTTGAACCACTGTCCTTTTGGTCAGCAGCTGAGCACTTAAAAATTGGACAAAAGTTCTCCAAAGCTACATAGCTAGAATCCAAAACTCAGTTCTTATGAAATGGGTAACACTTCTTTTTCAGTGCACTCCAATTGCATGGTTCAGGAAACTGGAGCAAATATTCTATTGCATCTATATTTTGCAGGTACCTAACCTAATTTTTAAACTGCTATTAAAGATGTTCCAACTGTTTGAAACTTTCTATTCATTGAGATTTTAAAACATTGCAATATTATCAAAATTAATATTATTATTTTTCAAAATATTTCTTATATTTTTCTTGGGAGTCTTTTAAATAATATTTTCTCAGATACAAAACTGAATGTCCTTTCACACATTTTCAGAAACCTCTGTACTAAAATTGTATTAACTCTGTGTGTTATTTGAAATATTGAATTATATTATTCATTGATGATTTTGTTTCTTTCTCATTTAATAACTGTTCAACTTGCTGATTTATAAACTTTCTTTTGCCTGGAAGAATCAAGGTAAATTACAATTGGCAGTAATATAAAGGAGTGTAAATTATTTTCTTTCATTAATAATATGACAAATTGAAGTATAATTGATGTTCATTGAAAACAAATGTGGATTTTTATAAGCACATAAATAGAAACTCAAGTCTAAAAAAAGTAGTTGTAAATATTTTAATGGAGTTTTTCCTTTCAAAAATTATACTCTTTCATCAAATTTCAGCAGACCTTAAGACTGTTTTAGAATATTTTATATAGTTAGATAAGGTAATGATCAGATTTCATTGAAATGATATGCACATTTTTTTTTCTTTTAACATTTTAACATATCTGAATTTGCAGAGCTTCTCAAATTCTCTGGTGAATCAGAGTTTAATTACTAGTATTTTTTTTTCCTTTCTTATTAAGTAAATACAATGATGCAACTTGTAATTGATGCTATCTTAGATTCAACAACTAACACAATTTGTAGAGACATATAAAAAAAAAAAAATCAATGCTTAAAGTTTTGGCCCTGGGAATATCAACTTAAGTATTGAATAATTCAGATAATAAAATTAATTGCTAATTATAATTTCCAGTGGATATGATTCATTTTCTGTGGCAGAAGCCTGTGAAAGACATGTATTTCTAAAATATTTGCAGCATAACTTTTCTAGGCTGTCATATTTTGACAAGTTATTTTTTCTTTGTTTCTGTTTTAGTGCTATGGGTACAAGTAAACCATTTTGAAAGATATCAGATGAACCGTTTCAAAAAATGCATATATAAATGACCATAAAAATTCTGTATTTCTGTCAGTTAAGTTTATCATTTTTAATAGTTCGTTCTCAGCAGAGGATATAGGCTTAAAAGTATTTATAAAACAGTTAGAACTTTAATTAAACATAGTTGTAATTTTTCTGTGTTTCTTCAGGATATTTTCCACCTCGTAATTGTTTTTTATCACATAGGCAAAGGTATTTATTATATTGATGAGTAGTTTGTATCGTCACATGTGTTACATTCCAGAATAGACAGAATCTGATAGGTGCAGGTATTTCTTTTTTTAACGTATTTGTATGCCCATAAAAAATCCTGCACATGTCAATCAGTATAACCTAGTTTGAACAGGAATATTATCTCAGGATTACAGTTGGTTATCTATGTTTTTCTAAGCATGAGAAACCCTTGATATTACATCTTTTAAGTAAGCATTTTAAAAATGAAGAGTAAATAGATAAGGTTTCTGAAGTCTGTATCTGTTGATGCAGAAAGCAAGCTATTAATATTACATATATTCAAACTAATCACAAGTTATGGAATTAATTGTAAGTCAAACCATGTAGAATGACATTTCATGCTTTTGATTTCTTGTGATTTGAGTGGGAGATGTTTTTCTCTGACAGATTACAAAGGGTTTGGAACAACTTTGTATTCCTCAAGTTTAAGTTACATTTTTTTTTTAAGGAACAAATGAAAGGAGACTGACTCATGAATAAATAATTTTTCCATACACAATAATTCCAGCTAATATGAAGCAGTAATTTGAAGAAATTATTTTGGTTATTGAGGCCCATATCAGTAACTCTTTTTGACATAAATTCCTATAATTATGCATTTCTATATAGGAGCTCAGGTAGCAGAGTGCCTAAGGTTCTTGACTGCTAACCAGGAGGCTGGCAGTTCCAACCCACCAGCCACTCCTCAGAAGGAAGTTTGGGCAATCTACTTCCGTAGTGATACCTCCTCAGAAACCCAAGGTGAGGTTGCTGCTATGAGTCAGGTCTGACTCGATGGCACATAATAACACATAATATGGAACATATTAAAAAACTTATATATTCTGAAACAAATACTGTACAAAACTTGTTAGGCATTAAGTTTACCTGTCTTCCAGATGCTTAGTATTTTAATAAAAGGTCTCTGATATGCATAGGAATAGAGAACTCATGATAAATGGCATAAATAACCATTCACATACATTGTGCAAAAGAAAAGAAAAAATTAAATAAGAATTTAAATTAAAAGCTTGTGCATATGGGAAGCATGAGTCTAATATTCATATCATCATTAGAAATGTATTTTGATGGTAAATGAAACATATTAAATCTCAATAATAATTAGTAATAATAATGACCAATAGTTATTGAGTACTAATGTGCCAAGCAAAGAGCTCTGGTGACATAGTGCCTTAGGCATTTGACTGCTAAACAGAAGGTTGGTGCTTCAAACTCACCAGGAGCTCCACAGAAGGAAAATGGGACAATCTACTTCTGTAAAGATTTACCACCTTGGAAACCCAATTAGGGTCATATGAGTCAAAATCGACTCGATGGCAGTGAGTTTGGTTTTTGGGTTTTTAATGTGACAAGCACCCATAGGTGCTACATATATGTTAATCTTTTTAAGATGAACTAAGTTGATGCTATATTTTGTTTTCTTTTATAAAGAGAAGATTGAGTTTTAATTTATTTGAGTAAAGTGCCCCATGACTCAAAACCCTCTAAGAATTACTTGAGAACAAACTTTTGTCTGCTATCAAAATATCTAGGGTGCATATGAGTTATTTTAGTGGCTATTGCTTGTTGCTATGTGCCACCGAATCGGACCCGACTCATAGTAACCCCTCCTTGAGTTTCCAAGGCAGTATCACTACGGAAATAGATTGCCCAACCTCCCTTCTGAGGAGTGGCTGGTGGGTTTGAACCACCAGCCTTCTGGCTAGCAGTCAAGTGCCTTAGGCATTACTCTACCGGAGAGAGCTCCCTGTTATTTTAGTAGTCCTCTTCAATTTATCTACTTTTTTTAAAAAAATATATTGCAGTACTCTTTTAAATTATATGTGCTTATAGGCACACTGTGTTTAATGAATTCCCATTTTAAAGGATATTCAGTGTACTTTAGTAAAGGCTCTCTTTCTCCTTAAGGAATGGACTAAAATATCTAATTTCATTGAATTCTTAGAGCGACACTGGGTAATATCTTTATTCTCCGTATTGCAATGTGGACACAACTATTAACCCCTGCTGTCCAATGACTAATTTTAATCAAATAGATAAATTTTGAATAATTTTCAAGACATTAAAACAGTAATGGAATTGTTCTAATGGCTAACATTCCTGTTTAGAGTTAAAATTTACATTTTGCTGATAATCCAGGTCAGTGGTTGGCAGACTTCAGCCACCAGGCCAAATGTGGCCCACTGACTATTTTTTTTACAGCTCACAAACAAAGAACATTTTTTATGTTTTTAACTGGCTAAAATAAATTTGAAAAAAAGAATAATATTATGTGATGTATAAAAATTATACACATTTTCAACATATAGAGTCCATTAATAAAGTTTTACTGGGTTACAGCCAAGCCTGTTTTGTATTGTCTGTGACTGCTTTCATTCTACAAGGTCAGAATTGAGTAATTGCCACAGAGAATATATGTATTTATTCTCAACAATAAGCTCATGGTATGTATGTGTATATATATATATATATATATATAAACCATAAGCTTATTGACAGATGCATAGACACCATGCTCAAATGGTTCCATAGTGCACTGACATATTTAGTGTTACCATTTCAAGGAAAGCCTCTATATTACTTATCTGTTGCTTTATAACAAGTTATCCAAATCTTTCCTACTTGAAACAATAGACATTTATTGTCTCATAATTTCTAAGGGCCAAGAAACTAGCCATACCTTGGTAGGTTCCTCAGGCTCAGAGTACAACACAAAGTTACAATCAAGTGTAGTCTGGGGCTGCAGTCATCTCCAGGTTCAACTGTAAGAAAATCCGTTTCCTGTCTCAATCACATGACTGTTGAGAAGTCTGGTTCTCATCGGCTGTTTTCTAGAGACAGCCATATGAGTTTCCATTGGGCAGACCACAACATACTAGTTTATCTCTCAGAAGAAATGAGAGACACAATGAAAAAGAATCAAGGAGGCTAAGGAAGACAGAAACCAAAGTCTTTTGTAATCTAATCTTGGAAATGACATCTCATTACCAGTTGCTGTGGAGTCAATTCTGACTCCTTACAACCTCATGAGCATCAAAGTAGACCTGTGCTCCATAGAGTTTTCAGTGGTTGATTTTTTGGAAGTAGATCACTAGGCCTTTCATGTGAACCATCAACCTTTCACTTAGTAGCTGAGCCCATTAACTGTTTGTATTTCCTAGGGACTCCTGACATCCAGTTGCTTTTGCCATTTTCTATCCTTTAGAAATGATTCCTTATGTCTTGGGAGGGGATAACTAAAGGCAACAATACGAGGAGGCAAAGATTATGGGGGTCATTTTTGGATCTGCCTACCTACCACAGCACTTCTTGTTCTCAACAGAATATGTCTGTTCTCTTCTAAGCCTAAAAAAAAAAAAATCCTTCTTTTCATTTTGTGGTTGTGTCATTTTCTCTGTGTTTAACAATCCTATGTTTTACTTAACATTTTACAAAATTTTATAACCAAATTATCTCGTTCATCTGAATGTGAGGTTTAGTAGGCACATTTGTTGAAATTGATGCTCTTTACCTCCTTAAAGTCTACTATTTTGAACACCATGTCTATAATGTTATAATTATTCCCCAAGCTCAAAATAAACTCCTACAGAGATTTAAAAGGAAGTTGATAAATTTGAGCAGGGCATTTTTACAGATGGTGGGGAACAAGAAGAGATAAGAAAATATTGAGCAAATTAAAGTCAACTCTGAACCACTGAATGTAACAAGGGAACGTGTCCTCCTAAGTGCTGCTGTCCTCAAGTTGTAGTATGTAGTGATTATAATTTCTTACCAACTTCCAAAAGTTTTAATTTCCCTTGATGAAGTAGGATTTATTGTTCTCATAAAGTTTTCTTAATAAATGCAATGAGATTGGTACCTGGACCAATTAATTAGTCAAGTACATATAAAATCCCTAGTGTTCATTTAAGCTGCTCTTTAAAAAAGAGTAAAAATACAGATGTGTAAAGATGTCATAATTTTGAATAACTATTTTTATTTCTAAAAAGGAAAATTTAGAGATGATCATTCTTTATAATCAGTATAGATGAATGATATTATATTGGAACACCATATATAAACCATTTGTCCTTAAAGAAAATGCAGGGCTAGGAAACATAATTATCTCTCTAAAATGCATAGCTATTTCACATCCTTCTATAGTTGCCTATGTAGTCTAATTCAAACTTTTGTTCCTTGTCACATTTCTCTTACCTATATTTATTAAGTAGATCATACCTTATTTTTATTGTCATCCACAATAAGCAACTCATTTTTATAATAACTATACTTTGCTTCATGAGCTCTGGTGGCATAGTGCCTAATGCATTTGACTGCTAACCAGAAGGCTGGCAGTTCAAACCCACAAGCCACTCCTGGGAAGGAAGACTGGGCAATCTACTTCAGTAGAGATACTGCCTTGGAAACCCAAGGAAGGGTCACTATGTGTCAAATCAACTCAACAGCCGTGAGATTTTTTTATACATTGGTTCTGGTAGCACACCAGTTAAGGCATTTGGTTGCTAACCAAAATGTTAGTGGTTCAAACACCAACACAGAAACAAACACCAAAATGCTATTGTGAAGATTTACAGCCTTGGAAACCCTGTGGGACAGTTCTACTCTGTCCTATAGGGTTGCTATGAGTCAGTTTTTGTACAGCCAAATAGTGGTGGAATGAATGAAAAGGTGAATAAATGAATATATATGAATATATGCTATGTGACCAATTGAAGTACAAGATATGACTGAGTTCAGAAAGCCTCAACTTAACAATAATCCAATTTCACCAACTACCAGTCATGAGTGACACTGTTTTATAAATTTCTGGAGGTGTTTATTTTGAAATACTTCAAAGCCTATGGTTTTTGGAGGCTGTCAAATGCAAGGTTACCAAATTCATCTTGGATAGGTGCTTCTTAATGGAGAGTAAGATGAAGCAGCTATTTTTCATTAACCACACATAGCTCAATCTAACTTTGTTGTCATAATGCTTCATAAATTCATTTGTCTAGATGAAATTTTACTTATAAAAATATATATTTATTGATAATTGATAATAAGCCATTAACAGTAAGAAAAAAAAATAGGTCATATTGCAGAGAAAGAAGGGCAGGGAATTAGATTACTGTTAGTGGAATCTGACTCATAGTAACCCCTCCTTGGGTTTCTGAGGCAGTATTACTATGGAAGTAGATTGCCCAACCTTCCTTCTGAGGATTGGCTGGTGGGTGTGAACCATGAGCCTTCTGGTTAGCAGTCAAATGCCTTAGACACTAAACCACCAGAGCTCACAAATCAACTTTTGTGTATACTAAATGGTAAAATTATGATGCACAAATTAAATTTTCAAGATCCCAAATAATTCTTTGCTGGACAAATTCTCACTCTTCTTCCTCAACATGTAAACAAAAGTCTTTTAGAATTCAATTGTTTGCAAAAAACAACATTCATGTTCAATCTTTGTTCAAGAGTAGATTCCAATGGGTCATGATGACATTAGAATAATAATAATAATAATTAAAAAAATATATCCTCAGAATTTTCCTCATTCTCTCTTTGGATTTCAAAAGAGTTTTTCTTAATCATCACAGAGTACATATTGAGCACATGGCATGTTCTAAAGACTTATCTATATGATTTGTGGATTACTAGAAAGTGGAGAAGTAGAATGGCATGCTAAAGTGGTTTTAGCATGACAATATATACCAAGAGTTTCAAAATAATGTTTTAGAAAGTGAAGAAGTAGAGATGAATATGGAATGGTAGAAGTTGGAAAGAATTTTAGAAGACATACAGACTATGGATTTTATCATACACTTAAATGACCAGACTGACAAGTAGAAAAAGGAAAGGAGGACAAAAAGTGTCCCAGGAGTAACTATAAGATTTAACTACAGTACATAGTTCATGTTGGAGAGTAGAGAGATTACACACAGTAATTTTTGAGGGCTTTAGAAACGCCTAATCTGACCTTGATGTCAAGGCAATAGAGAACCATTATCGGTCTTTCAAAGATGAAAACAGCATTTAAGTTTTTTGCTGGCAATATAATTAATAATGGATTAGAGGGAGCAGACTTAAGAGTTGGAAAAGCTAGCTAGAAGGGAGATGCTTCAGCAATTCATGGCTGAAGAAATAAGGACTTGAGGTTCTAGAAATAATGATAGTGTAAATAAAGAAATATGGTATAAGATATTTCCTAGAAACTTTTGATATGACAAAACAATTATCAAGATATAAGGTATAAATGGCAGAGATGAGACATATTTTCTATAGGATTCACAGGGTTTGCTAAATTGCTTTGTAGATTCCTTTTTTTTTTTTTTTTTAACTGAGTATCAAGAGAAAGGGTGCTATCAAAGATGGGACAGTTCATTTTCCTGATTTCAATGTGAGTTTGATGCTAATGATGCTACATTTTGAGCATCAGACCTGTCCAAAAAAATTATAAAAACTCCTCATGAGTAACTCATTGTTGTCACCTATAGATTTATAATTATTCTCCAAAATCTGCTTCTCTTTACATGATAGATTTCCCTATCCCAATCTCTCTGTTCCCACTTATACAATAATTTATAAATGGTTCCTATTGTTTCCATATATCTCTCTAATACTCCTAGGCTGGATCTCCATTCTTTATAACATAACCTTATACAATATCTCTCTGTCCTTATTCTCCAATTCCCCTCTCTTCCTACACTAATACAATCTTCCATTGCTATGACATATCCTTCTAAATCATAGATCTAATCATGTTGTAACTTTACAAAATATGATACTCCATTGTCTACAGACTAATTCCCAATTTTCTTGGGTGATACACACACTCTTCGATATTTCATTCAACAAAAGTATATACTGAAAACGTAAAATTTGCCAAGAACTTGCTAGATGATGAAGCCACAAAGAAAGCAAAGGTTGTCATGGTGTTTCCCTGTGGGACTTACAGAAATTGTATAATAGGGATTTGACTGAGCCTGAGAGCTCAGACAGGATCTCCTGAAAAAGTAGCCTGTGAAACCAAATTGGAAAATTCTATAAGTGAAAGGAGGTAAGAGTGGATTTTGACAAAGCAGTGTTTTAGGGAAAAGGAAGTGCATGTACACAGTACTGTTTTGAGAAAACATATGGTGGATAACATTTTTAATCAGCCTAGACCAGAGAGGGTACATGTAGAATGACAGAGCCTCAAGAGAAGGAATAGATCCCAGGATTTGGTAGACTTGTTCAGTAATTTTTAATTTATGCTAAAAGTGTTGGGAAACTAATGAGATGGCTTATGTAGGAGGGTGGCATGATTAGAGATACATTTAGAAAAGAACAAGGATGGTGGGCTGACAGGGAGCGATTAATGTGGGCAGAATAAATAGGCCAATGAAAGCTTGCTTGTACAGACAAGGTGGTGGTGGTGGTCTTGAATATTTAAGAAGAGGAGTTACTGTCAAATGACTAAAACTAAGTAAATGCCTGTATTTGATGATAGTGTGGGAAGAACATGGAATAAGAATAAAAAGTAAAATTAAAGATATGAAATAGGAGACTATAAGAATGAGTGGGAAGCTAAAAGGGCAGAGAGTCTGTGGCAAGAAGGAGTCTATTCTTGTTACAGGAACTTTAGAATTCTCACCCGTTATGTCTATCATGACAGTTACCTAGGAGACACATTTCTCAGAAGCTTTGTTATACAGTTCAAGAACTATGCAAACCTATTATTCCAGGAGACAGAATACTACATTTTCTCAAAGTTTATTCAGAGAGTTACCTGCATTGGAGTCACCAAACATAGATATAAATCTCTTGAGGACAGCACAGCCTCAGATTATGCAATTTTAACACATCCCACCCTTGGTGGAATCTAAAATTTGAGAAACAGTGCAAAAGACAGTAAAGCATGGATGTAGTACCAAAGGTATTCTAAAGGTTGCACATACATTAAAAAGCATTCTCAAAACATATTGGAATACAACATGTTGTATTAGAAAAGCTTTTCTTTTTCAGACAAATTTATTATTCAAATTCTACTTATATCACTAGGTTAGGTGATATTGTTTAAATATTTAATGCTTGTGGATTCCAGTTCATGATATTTATGTATTGCATCCTTCAATTCTCCCATTAGTCAAAATCATGTCCCCTAACCTTCTGGATGTTTCAATATTTACACTATCATTATTTCTAGAACCTATGAACAGCTTCATAAGGAGCCAGAGTCTCCATGAGTCCCAACACATCAAACCTTAGCACTTTGAATCCTTTGTGGCTCCCACCTAAGCTCTACCCTCACATGTAGCAGGCTAGTACAACCAGTGGAGTTAGCTGAAGCAACATATGTGCTAGCATTCTGTGCTGGGCTCAGAATCTAGCAAGTGTTTAAACATCAAGAGGAAAGGAATACCTTTCCCCTATTCTATTGTAATCATTTTAAGTTTTGCTAATGGTTAATTAACATCCAGAAATTATTTGACATTTCATAGTAGAAAAAGATCATCAATTTTTGATAAACCATAGAAACAACCACACACACACACACACACACACACACACATTTTCTAAATAATTTCAAAAAACTCAGTAGAAATTTCTATAAGGGTATTTCTGGAGCCCTGGTTGCACAGTGGTTAAGCACTTGGCTGCTAACCAAAAGGTTGTCTGTTTGAACCCACCTAGCAGCTCCTCAGGAGACAAGACCTGGTGATCTCCTCCTGTAAAGATTATAGCCTAGAAAACCCTGTGGTGCTGTTCAACTCTGTCACATGGGGTCACTTGATGGCACCTATCAACAACAACAAAAACATATCTATGAAAACATTGGTTCTTTGGTGGTAGAATCCTCATCTTCCATTCAGGAGACCCAGGTTCAAATCCAGCAAATGCAACTCTTGCAAAGCCACCACCCATGTGTCAGTGGAGGCTTATGTATTGCTATGATGCTGAAAAGGTTTCAGCAAACCTTTCAGACAAACACAGACTAAGAAGGAAGTTCTGGCTATTAGTTGTAACTACCACACATTTGTCACTTTGCTGCACTGTGGAAGCTTGTATGTTTCTATGAGGCTGGAAGCTATGTCACTGATATTTCAAACACCAGCAAGGTCACCCATGCTGGACAGGTTTCAGTAGAACTCCCAGATTAAGACTGGCGGGGCAGAAGGACAAGGCAATTCCAATTCTGAAAAAAATTAAAAAAAAAAAAAAAAGGCCACTGATAAGTTTATGAATAGAGTTAAAATACTGGCTGATTAATTACTGGAAAACTTTATGAATAGCAGTGAAACACTGTCTGATATATTACCCAAAGATGAGCCATTCAGGTTGGAGGGCACTCAAATATGACTGGGGAAGAGTTGCCTCCTCAAAGTAAAGTCAATTGTATTGTTGTGGGGAGGTGTTTGAAACTTTCATTTGCTGATGGGGCACAACTCAAACTGGAGACAACAACTGTAAACATTCATTAATATTAGAACATGGATTGTACAAAGTATGAATCTAGAAAAATTGGAGTTGTCAAAAATGAAATGAAACATATAAACTAGGCATTCATGAGCTGAAATGGACTGGTATCAGCCTTTTGGAATCAAGCAGTCTTATGATGAACAATACTGGGACTGACAAATTGAAGAGGAATGGTGTTCAATGCATTGCTGAAAATAACATTCCAAAGTCTATCCTGAATGGTACTGCCAATGATGGGATTATATCCATATGCCTACAAGGAAGACCAGTTCATCATAATTTCATTCAAATTTACTCACCAACCACTAAGTCCAAAGGTGAAGAAATTGAAGATTTTGAACAACTTCTGCAGTCTGAAATTGACCAAACCTACAATCAAAATGTAATGATAATTACTGGTAATTAGAATGTGAAAGGCAGAAACAAAGAAAAATCATCTGTAGTTGGAAAATGTGGCCCTGGTAATAGAAATGACACTGGAGATCACATGATAGAATTTTGTACGAACAATAAGTTACTCATTGCAAATACCCTTTCTCAACAACATTAATGGTGACTCCACACATGGCTAGGAGCTCTGGTGGTGTAGTGCCTAAGGCATATGACTGCTAACCAGAAGGCTGGTGGTTCATACACACGAGTCACTCTGTGGAAGGAAGACTGAGCAATCTACTTCTGTAAAGATTTACCACCTCAGAAACCCAATGGAGGTCGGTATGAGTTGGAATTGACTCGATGACAGTGAGTTTTTTTGTTTTGTTTTGTTTTGTTTTATACACATCAGTCTCACCAGGAATCAAATTGACTCCATCTGTAGAAAAAGATGAACAACAAGAAAAAGAGCTGATTGTAGAACAAACCATCAATTGCTCATATGCAAGTCCAAGTTGAAGCTAAAGACAAAAAAAGTCCATGAGAGCCAAAATATGACCTTGATTATGTCCCATTTGAATTTCAAGACCATTTGAAGACTAGATTTGATACATTGAACACCAGTGACTGAAGACCAGATGACTTGTAGGATGACATCCAAAACAATACACAAAGAAAGTAAAAGGTCATTAAAAAGACAGAAAATGAAACAAAGACAAAAATGGATGTCAGCAGAGACTCAAATTACACTTGAATGGAGAGTAGCTAAAGAGAACTTTTTTAAAAAATGATGAAATAAAAGAGCTGAAGAGAAGATTTCCAGAAGACAGAGTATTTTTATGAAAGCTACAAAGACCTGGAATTAGAAAAACAAAATGGAAGAATACACTCACCATTTCTCAAGCTGAAATAACTGAAGAAAATAGTGAAACCTTGAATCACAATATTGACAGATTCTATGGGCAAAGTATTGAATGATGCAGGAAGCATCAAAAGAAGATGGAAGGAATACCAAAAATAATTTGTTGATGTTCAGTCATTTCAGGAGGTAGCATATGATTAAGAACCAATGGTACTGAAAGAAGAAGTCCAAATTGCACTGTAGGAATTGGCAAAAAACAAAGCTTTAGGAATTGACAGAATACTCATTGAGATGTTTCAGCAAATAGATGCAGTGCTGGAGGGGCTTACTTGTTTATGCCAAGACATTTGGAAGACAGATACCTGGCTATCTGACAGCCAGAGATTGATATTTGTGCCCATTCCAAAAAAGAGTTAACAAACAAAATGTGTAAATTATTGAACACTGTTGTTAATATCACATGCAAGTAACATTTTGCTGAAGATAATTCAAAAATGGTTGAAACTCACTGGCATCGAGTCAGATCTGACTCATAGCGACCCCTCCTTGGGTTTCCCATGTGATATCTCTATGGAAGTAGATTGGCCAATCTTCCTTCTGAGGAGTGGCTGGTGGGTTTGAACTGCCATCCTTCTGATTAGCAGTCAAATGCCTTAGCCACTATGATACCAGTGCTCCTAAAAATGGTTGAAGCAGTATCTTAATAGGAACTTCTAGAAATTCAGGCTGGATTCCGAAGAGGACTTGGAATAAAGTATATCATTGCTGATGTCAGATAGCTCTTGACTCAGTGCAAAGGCATTCAGCTTTGTGGATCATAACAAATCATGGATAACATTAGAAAGAATGAGAATTCCAGAATACTTGATTGTACTTATGAAGAACCTGCAGTATAGACCAAAAAGCAGTCATTGGAACAGAACAAGGGATACTGAATGGTTAAAAATCAGGAAAGTTGTGTCAGCGTTGTATCTTTTCACCATACTTATTCAATAAATATGCTAAGCAAATAATCTGAAAGGCTCAACTATATGAAGATGAATGCGGCATTAGGATTAGAAGAAGACTCGGTAACAACCTGTGCTATGCAAATGACACAACCTTCCTTGCTGAAAGTGATGCCTTAAAGCACTTACTGAGGCAGATCAAAGATCACAGCCTTCAGTACAATTTACACTTCAACATAAAGAACACAAATATCCTCAAAACTGGACCAATAAGCAACATCACAATAAATGGAGCAAAGTTTGAGGTTGTCAGATTTCATTTTACTTGGATCCACAATCAACACCCATGGAAACAGCAGTGAAGAAATGTGATGTCATATTGCACTGGGTGTATCTGTTGCAAAGGGCCTCTTTAAAGTGTTAAAGAACAAAGATGTCACTGTGAAGACTGAGGTGCACCTACCCCAAGCCATGGTATTTTCAATCGCCTCATATGCATGTGAAAGCTAGCCAATGAATAAGGAAGACTGAAAAAGAATTGAATTTATGCCTTTGAATTGTGTTGGTGAAGAACATGGAAAACACCACGGACTGGCAGAATGAATGAATCTTTCTTGGGAGAAGTACAGACAGAATTCTCTTAGAAATAAGAATGACCAGACTTTATCTCACCTACTTATGTCATGTTGGCAGAAGGAACCAGTCTCTGGAGAAGGATATAATGCTTGGTAAAGTAGATGATCAATAAAAAAGGGGAAGACCCTGAACAAGATGTATGGACACAGTGGCTGCAATTATGGGCTCAAGCATAGCAAGGATTGTAAGGGTGGCACAGGACCTTGAAGGGTTTCTTTCTGTTGTTCATAGGGTCACGATGAGTCACAGCTGACTTGATGGCCCCTAACAATAACAGCAACAATAATATCTAGTTTCAAAAAATGAGCCTTTGAAAACCCTATAGGACATAGTTGTATTCTCTATGGTGTTGTCATGAGTTGAAGTTGACTCAATGGCAACTGTTTTTTAGTTATTATAAGAATTCAACTTGGGTGTATAGTAAAATAGGTGATAAGTTTGCATATATTTCTAAGAAATCTTTGTGGCAAGTGTATATTTACCTAAAACTCTGAGGTTTATAACCAGTCTGTTGGTTTGTGTGCTGGCAATCACAAATTTAGATTTTTAAAAAATATTAAATGAAAATTTAACTATTGTTTTCACTACCTATAATACTGAGCTATTTAATAATTGACAAAAATATAATTTACAGATATTGAAAGCAGTAGCTATTTTAAACAAGGGTGTTGTCCTATTTGGAGTATGCTGCAGAGCCAAACTATCTTTTATTTTCAAAATTAATAAAATGGTTTCACATATCTTGAATACTATTCTTCTTTAGATAAAACTTCAACTAAAACTGACAATTATGCATAGGGCAAATCTTTATGCAGGGTTAGAGTATCCCCAAAAGCCAGTTTAGTTATGATTAGTGATTTACAATTCTTGAAAATTCAAATTGGTAAATGTGCTACAGGTTCTTAATTGCCAAACTATTATACCCTCAGTGTGCTTTATGACAGCTTGCCTTCATTTTAAACATGTTGTTATTGAACATGATTTAAAATGAGTGCCAAATGTGTGAGGTGTTTTCATGCATTGACAGTTATGGGCAATCACTCAGTAAAAAATTTTCTTCTTCTTTAAGAAAAATGAAAATAAACTATAGTTTTTTGGTAGCTCACTCAACATATTTAGATTTTAAGAAGTCAGTGACTACTAGTTTCTTGGATATCTTTCATAATTGTATGCCATGAATTACAACTCAAATTGTAATGAAATAAATATATTGTAAAATTCATGAGATGGTTACATGTTTTAAATTATAATTTATCAGAAGAGTAGTTCAGTTTTAAAAATATTTGGAAAAATGGAGAGGATGCAGATAAGTTGTAAAGAGCTTACAGTTTTAAATTAATTAATCTATATATCCTGAAAAAGATAAGCTAAAGTAGTTATTGATTTCTGGTTTGAAGTACATGAAAGCTTGTTTCCAAAATTGCTGATGATGGACAAGAGAAAATAGGAAAAGATAATGTGTGGAAATAACACTATTTTTAGAAGACCTTGACACCTATTAATTATCAACTGGGAAAAGTCATTTAAACATCTCTAAGTTTTTGTTCTTTAATCTGTATGTTGCAGTTAAAAATATCTGTCCTAATTACATCACAAAGTGTTATGAGAATCAAATGGCTCTATATTTTCTGGTTAATTGTGGAGATCATATGGGTAAGGACCATCTTACTTTTATCACCTGAAAGTATGTAGTTCAGTTTTTGTTAATAAATGAATGACTCAAAATATAAATATGACAGTAAAGTATAAACAATAAAGCATTCTTTTGTAAGTTTTAGTAAAGAATGGAATTTTATTTGAATTAGGGAAAATCATATTTATGTTTTAGGATCATCATTGCCAATTGTCACTAACAGAAACTCTACTAATCATATGGAAACAATTTTTTTCTGTTTCTTCTTTTTTTTTTAATCTGAAAGAAGGAAGAATCCAAGGTATTGAGTGACTATCTTATAAATCCAGCATATAGGTATTGAGTTATTAAACAAAATAGACATAGATATATATATCTAGTTAGACATGAAGAAACAAAAAATACTACATAAATAGTTTCAAAGTCATAGTTGTGATCAATGTGGTATGTTATGGAAGCTTTAAAGCGTAATGAAACCTCACAACCTAGAAAGTGGAAGTTACCATTTATTGCATACATGCGCCACTCTGTTTGACAGGGTTGCAATAATAAGCAAGATAAAAGACTCTCTGAGATAAATTATATGTGTATATTGTGTGTTGTAAAGACGAGAAAATAGACAGTTAGGTATCTTGTCTAAAACCATGCAGATATTGAAATTCAATATGTCTCTAATAAGTTTTTATCAAACTACAGAATCTCAGGGCACCATTCTTCAGAAGATAGTTCTCACTTCAAAAAGCAGCTACAGTTCAACCATCTTCAGGTTTGAAAATTTGCTAGGACTACACACATAACTCAGGAAAGCACTATACTTGTAATTACAGTTTTATTAATCTGAAAGAATACAAATTAGAACAAACCAAAAGGAAAACACTCATAGGACAAAATCTGGAGGCTTCTAAAGGTGAAGATTCTATCATCCTTAGGAATGAACTACCTTCCTGCCATGGATGTGTAAGAATACTCAAAAAAGAAGTGCCAACCAGAGAAGTTCACCCCAGCTTTAGTGTATAGTTTATTTATTGGAGTTTCATTATATAGACATGGTTGATTGAATTTTTACCCATGTGGTGCACTTAATCTCTAGATTCCCCCCCTCCCCAGAAGATAAGCTAATATCCTATAACTCAAAGTCCCAACCCTTTAATCATATAAAAACCAAAAAACTAAGCCAACTGCCATCGAGTCAGATTCGACCCACCATGGGTTTCTGAGGTGGTATCACTACAGAAGTAGATTGCCAAACCTTCCTTCTGAGGAGTGGCTGGTGGGTTTGAACTGCCAGCCTTCTGGTTAGCAGTCAAATGCCTTGGCACTATACCACCAAGGTCTTTTTCGGTATGGCCAGGCTCAATCTTGAATCATCTCATTAGCATAAAGTTTCTGGCGTCACCAGGAATAACAAAGACACCTGGTAAATCCCTCGGGTTTAGACTTCCAATACCTGGGCAAAGGTCAGGCCTCTCTTTTCCTAAGGCTAAATTCCTTATCAATTACTGTCCAATGTAAGTCAAACACGTCATTACAAGAGAATGATCTACTTATGGTGATATTTGGGTCAAATATCATAATGTCTATTTGTTATCATGGTGCTACCTTATTTTCTTTTGTATTTCTTCATTATATTGCCTCCTAGGAGTACATGTAATGTGCTACAAGTGATTACAAGTGTAATCTCCTCAAGTAATTGTAGACACAGTCTAAAGGGCCTGTTGCTGCTCATCATCTTTGTGAAGTCTTTTTGTCTTCAGGGTAGGTAGGATTGCTGAGCACAATTGTTTTACTGTAAATTCTTAGCACTTCTTACATCTGTAAGAATATAAACATGTTTTGGCTTATCCCATTTAAAGTTAACCTCACACAGCTAATAATGTGATTTTTTAAATTCTAGTGCTATTTTATGTTTGTCCTCCCTATTACTTAATACAATGCCTTGGAGATTGTATATTGAATTATCATATATTAAAATAAACCACAGCATTTTGTCTGTCACTGAAATTATAATTCTATAATTATCATTCTCTGCCAGTTTTTTGAGATGCAGTGGCACTTCTACTTACACACTTGTTTACTTTCATTTTTTTATTACTTACTTTTTTTTACTTGCATACTTTTTTAAAAAAAAATTATTTATTCACAGTTGTAAGCTAATTGGTGGTACAAGTATTTTAGCAATATGAGAATGTCCTTGGGTATATATAGGCTCTTGGGTGAATATACCATGTCTTCTAGTTATGCGTAGTTATTGCTAATGGTTATATACCTTCTTTCTTTTCCAATTCACAACTTAATTTGCTTTTCTTATGTGCCTACAATAATTTTAGTAGCATGCTTTTTTTCGGCATTGCAACAATATCCCTCAAAAAATATCATACCTTATTTATCCATAAATCACACTAGCATTATCTCTTGGCAAACTTTATATGAGAAGCCACAAGAAAATCATTTTTCACAGGTGATTTAAAAAAAATAATTTATTGAGTTATTATTTATTCTTAATAATTTAACTGGTTATTTTGTCAAATGTATATGTATATACATTTTTTTTTAACTTCCTGGCTATGTATTTTTTTCTCAGCAATTAGTGTTACAGATTATGCATTTCTATGTTAAATAACTTAGAATACCAAATTAAGGTAGAACACCTTACTTTAAATGTATTGATTCACTTATTTCTCTTCACTGCAGTGAGATAAACTTTCTTATTTCTTCACGTGTGAATTAAGTGTTGTCTTCATTATTCTTTAATTGCTATGTGGTTAATTTTCCTTCATGGCAGGAAGCCCAACTACTTATAGATTTAATTTCTATTATATTTTCCATCATTTGATCTTATTGATCCATCACAGTACATTGTCCTTTTATACCTCATGTGGCTTGTATTTACTTCTGCAAAACTACATTTGTTTCTCATCATGACACTTTAGAGTACATGAAATTAATATAATTTACAAGAAGCAATTGGCAAGAATAACTACTTGTATTTGTGTTATATCTGAGCTATTATTTCTGTGAATTTCTCATAATGTAGGAGGGAGAGGGGGCCAAAAATATCTTCTGAATTAATTATGTGTGCCTGTGTGTGTGTAAGAGAGACAGAAAGAAAGAGAAAGATAAGCAGGGATGCTGAAAGAAGGGCAATAGAGACTGATAGAGAAACTTATTTCATTAGATATTTGAAGAGTTTGATGTATATCAGACCTAAAAAGTGCACAAACTTTTAGAAATAAATATTATTTTTTCATCCTTGTATATCCCTCAAAATCTGTTGTTGTCATTGTTCTTATGTGCTGTTGAGTCAGACCCGACTCACAGTGACCCCTCCTTGGGTTTCCGAGGCAGTATCACTACAGAAGTAGATTACCCCATCTTCCTTCTGAGGAGTGGCTGGTGGGTTTGAACTGTCAGCCTTTTAGTTAGCAGTCAAATGGCTTAGGCACTATGCTACCAGAGCTCCCCCCCTCACAGTCCAGCATTGTTCTTTCTCATCCCAAATATTTCTGGAATACAGATGAATTAAATTTGCAAAATTTTAGTATGTGACCAATGGATTGTAAGAGATACATATTTCTGCCCATTCCAAGGAAATGTGATCCCAAAGAATGTGGAAATTATCAAACAATATCATAGATATCACATGCAAGTAAAATTTTGCTGAAGATATTTCAAAAACTGTTGCAGCAGTACATCGACTGGGAACTGCCAAAAATTGAAGCCAGATTCACAAAAGATCATGGAACAAGAGATATCATAAATGATGTCAGATGGATCTTGGCTGAGATCAAAGAGTGCCAGAAAGATGTTTACCTGTGTTTTATTGACTATGCAAAGACATTTGACCCTGTGGGTCATAACAGATTATGGATATCATTGCAAAGAATGAGAATACTGGAATACTTAATGATGCTCATAGGAAACTTGTACATAGACCAGAAGGCAATTATTGGAACAAAAAATGTGGAAACTACAAGTTTAAAATCAGGAAATGTGTCAGTCATGGTTGTAGCTTTTCAGTTACTTTTTCAATATGCATGCTGAGCAAATAATCTGAGAAAACTGACTATGTGAAGAAGAATGTGGCATCAGGATTGGAGGAAGACTCTTAAACAACCTGTGATATGCAGATGACATAACCTTGCTTACTGAGAGTAAAGATGACTGGAAGCACTGGCTGATGAACATCAAAGGCTACAGCCTTCAGAATGGATTGTACCTCAACATAAAGAAAACAAAAGTCCCTGTAACTAGATGGAAAGAAAAATAAAAAAGATAGAAGTTGTCAAAGATTTCATTTTACTTTGATCCACAATCAATGGCCATGAATGCAGCAATGACATACTGAAATCAGATGACATACTGCATTGGCCAAATCTGCAAAAGAAATTCTTAAAGTGTTATAAAACAAAAATGTCAATTGAAGACTAAGGTGAGCTGGATTTAAGCAAGGGTGTTTTAAATCATCTCATATGCATGTGAAAGCTGGACAGTGAATAAAGGAGACCGATGAAGAATTGATACTATTGATTATGGTGTTTTTGGAAAATATTGAATATACCATAGAGTGCCAGAATGAACAAATCTGTCTTTGAAGAAATACGGGCAAATGCTTCTTAGAAGTGAGGATGACCATATTTCATCTCACATACATTGGGCATGTTATCAAGAGGAATCAGTTCTTGGAGAAGAGCACCATGTTTGGTAAAGTAGAGGGTCAGCAAAAAAAATAATCCCCCCAATTAGATGAATTGACACAGTAGTTGCAACAATGGGCTCAAATATATCAATGATTAATGGGACGGCGCAGGATGGAAGTGTTTTTATTTATTTATTTATTTTTCTGTTGTACATAATGTCACAATGAGTTGGCACTGACTCAGTGACATCTATCAACAACAACAACATTATATGTGATGAAGGAATTGAGCAATAATTTGTTTTCTGATTAACAGAATGACCAGAAATTTAATGGTTTGAGCTGGCAAAATAAGAAGGTGCATAGGCTTTCTAACAACAAGTTTATCAAGAGGGGAAACATATGGAAAGCCAAATAATTGTAATTACTCTTGAAGATTTCAAGACAGAGATATATAAATTTTATAAAAAAGAAAAAGATATCCAACTCTGGATGAATCAGTGTAATTTCACATAATTGACCCTTGTGGCTATTTTTGAAAATGAGTGTTTTTATAACCTTTGATCTATCAAACTCATAGCTATTTTATGCAGATAAAATTGAAAAGATATGTGTCAGTGCTTAGTAAACTCTAAAGAAACTCATGCAAGTAACTGATGTAATTAGAAATATTCATTTTTTAATGTGTTTGAATGTTCTTTTTAGGATTAATTGAGATTAGTGTAAAGAGCAATATGGAGTTTTCTCTGCTTTGAAGATGAATTAAGTTATATGGCCTTGGACAGATGTATTAGTTATTTTGTTCTGCTATAACAAAAATACCACAAGCAGATGGCTTTAATGAATATAAATTTATTGTCTCACAGTTTAGGAGGCTACAATTCTCAATTCAGGGCACCAACGGTAGGGGTAAGGCTTTTTCTCTATATTGACTCTCGGGTGCTTGTTTCTTTACCTTCTGTTTCCTGGTCCTTGGAGATCTGTATGCCTGGCATCTATCTTTCCCTCTCTTGGTTTGGTCAATCTGCTCCTTTTATAATTTGTACGAGATTGACTCAATATGCACCATACACTAATCCTGGCTCATTAACATAACACAGACATCCCTTTCTCTACTGAAATTATAAATTCAGGCATAGAGGTTAGGATTTACAACACATATTCTGAGGGTACATAATAACATAACATAACAGCAACTCTCTATCTTCTTCCAAACTGAGAATTCTCATCTGTAAAATAAAAGTTAATAACACCTACCTTGCAGATCTGTTGAGAAAAGTGTATAGACTATGGATGTGAAAGAGACTACACTGTTATTTGCTGCAATAACTGCAACAAATAACGGGAGCTCTGGTAGCATAGTGGCTAAGGCACTTGACTGCTAACCAGAAGGCTGGCAGTACAAATCCACCAGTCACTCCTCAGAAGGAAGATGGGGCAATCTACTTCCGTAGTGATACTGCCTCGGAAGCCCAAGGAGGGGTCGCTGTGAGTTGGGGCTGACTCCACGGCACACAACAACAACAACAACTTAAACAGTTAATTTCCTTTGACTCCTCCTTAGTCATTAAGTAACTTTGCTTGTAAAAACATTTTCAATTATTCAGTGAAAATTTTTGAGCTACCATTATTTACCAGATATTGGTAACTTGGAACAGAGAGGTAAAGGGTAGTTGGAGCGCCCTGTCTTGTGGGGAGATGACAAATGTGAATGCAGTGAACAAATTGCTAAGAATAAGGATAGGATGGACACTTCACATATACTGTGTGTAGGGCTAGAGTGATCATGAAAGGATTTCTAGAAGGTATCAGTCAAGAGATAATCACCTATCACTATGCTACGCAATGGAGGCCTGATCGCACAGTGATTAAGTGCTCAGCTGCAGAGGTTTGAATCCACCAGCTGCTCCTTCGGTGAAAGATGTGGAAGTCTGCTTTTGTAAGGATTTATAGCCTTGGAAACCCTATGGGACAGTTCTATCCTGTCCTATACAGTCAAAACTAGTTAGAATTGGCTTTTTACATAGGGTTTATGCTTCATAATGAGAAAGTAGTGACACTGAGCAGAGCCAAAGTAAAAATCCAAATGAGGGGATGGTGAAAGGTGAAATCTAGAGAACTGACAAGGCCAAATAGTGTTCTGAATAAAACAGCAAACTGCAAACTCCCAAGTTAGATTTTACAAAGTCATGTTTCACAGGAAATGTAGACTCTGTAAAGAATCCAGAACATTTAATACACAAATTCTATGTGACATTTCTACTAGCTGCAATTCCTATCGCAACTCTATTATAGACGAATATCTTCTCTCATTGTATTTACACATATTTTAAATCTAAATATATTGAAGATATTTTATATTATTAGCAATTTTTTTATTAGTTTAGTAAAAAATGTTGTAATATTGCCTACATTAAAAAAATAGGACTTTCTTATCAATATCCTGTGACAAGGACATACTTTTATTTAGATTAAACATTATAATGGTCTCATTCTTTTAATATTATTGAGGATTTTAAATTAATTTTGAGTGAGTGCATCTATACATTACTTAAAAAAACTTACATATTTTTCTCTTATACTTCCTTCATACTACAAACTTTAAACTATTGGCATTAATTATTTTATTAGCTGCACCCAAGTACAGTTGGTTGGCTATTAAAACTTAGACAGCAGCTCTGTGGGAGAAAGACCTGGTGATTTGCTTTTGTAAATCTTATAGCCAGGAAAACCCTATGGGACAGTTCTACCCCATCACAGTGGGTCACTATGAGTTGAAATCAGTTGGACACCATTTAACAACCATATCATTTTGGCCATATTTATTAATCCAAATACTTTGGTTTTTTAAAGAAATACCATTCTTCTTACTTAATATCAAGTTGTCAATAAAACTCTCTTTTACAAGTAATTAAAAACACGTATCTTATTTTTATTTGATAGCTGGTGTGATGGATGATGAGTGAAAAGACAACTCTTATAAAACTAGAAATACCTGTAGGAAGTTTCACTGTTTTTATTGATATTTGGTAATGAAATTCTTAATTACTTTGGTTTCTTTCCCATGAAAGGTGATGGTTTCACTATAGCTGAAATCAATAAAAACTGTTTCTTGTATGACTATGTTCAGTTTTCACTTAAAAAAAATAAAACTATGCTTTATAAAATTGAGACCTATTAAGTAAGTCTTTTGACATTCAGTGTAAAAAGAATATCTAAGTATTTTAAGGAAATTAGTTTTAATTAATTAATTATACTTTATTTTATAAACAATTTTTATTTGATACAATTGTTAAATTGTGTGGAAATAAATTAAATCCATTTTCCATTATTTAGCAATTAATATTATGTGCCTTCCCACTCTACCTTTCATAGTGTATACTCCAGTAATATGAAGCTGCTGTGGTCAATTTGCTTTCCATAATTTTTCAGTGGCCTATTTAGTCTTTAAGGATGGAGCTTTGGTAGCACAATGCCTATGGTATCTGACTGCTAACCAAAAGGTTGGTGGCTCAAACCCACCAGCCACTCCACAGAAGCAAGATGAGGCAATGCACACCCGTAAAGATATACCTCCTCGGAAACCCGGTGGGGGTACTATGAATTGGAATAGATGGCAATGCGTTTGGTTTGGTTTTATTTAGTCTTTAAAACTTAGCTTCACCTTTACCTCTTCTCTGTACAACCACAGAGGAGTAATCTCTTCTACTCTCTTATTGTTCACGCTATGTTACTTCAAAAATGTCATGCATTATGCTCTAGTGTAATATTTCTTTTCACTCACTGCCATTGAGTCAGATCTGACTCATAGCAATCCCTCCTTGGGTTTTCCAGGTGGTAGCTCTACAGTAGTTTGCCCGATCTTTCTTTCGAGAGGAGTGGCTGGTGGGTTTGAACTGCCAGCCTTCTGGTTAGCAGTCAAATACCTTAGGCACTATGCTACCAGAGCTCCTAGCTCCCTGCTAAACTAAAATATCTTTCTAAATTTTTTTATTCCTCACACCATTTAGCATAATACTCAAAAAAAATATTCCTGGCACAAAATAGAACTGATACAGATAATTTAATACAGTGTTTAAGCAACAATGCTCCACATTGTGCTGGAAGTTTTGATCGAACTTAAGTTTATGAAATTTCATTCTTGATATTTTGAGAAGATCAACAATATACATGAGGAATTATGGAACAATTTCAATTAAAACTTTTCCTTTGGCAAAAGACAGTTTTAAGAACTATTAAATTCAGAAATAGAATAAGATTAAAGCAAGCAGAAAATGACTTGTGAAAATGAAATGAAAAGAAAAGTTTTAAAAGGCTGTTATGCAATCAGTAATTATTTTTATTACTGAGTAAATGAGTAGTGTTTCCAGAAAATATAAACATATCCAGAATATATACATATTTTATTTTAACTGTACTTCATGAAATTGTTTAAAATATACCTTTACCTTTTGAAGGACGATTTCTATCTAGTTTCATAAATAAACATTACTACAGATATGTAAAAGAGCTCTGGTAGCATCGTGCCTAAGGCACTTGACTGCTAACCAGAAGGCTGGCGGTTCAAACCCACCAGCCACTCCTCAGAAGGAAGGTTGGGCAATCTACTTCCATGGTGATACCACCTTGGAAACCCAAGGAGGGGTCACTATGGGTAGGTACGACTGAAGGGCACATAACAACAACAACAAATATGTGATGTAATGCTATTTGTGTTAGTTTTTTTTCCCAAGAAGTTATATCTATATCTGTGTCGAAATTTACATTAAAATCGTCCATATATATGTGTGTGTATATATATATATATATGTATATATATATATTTGTATATATATATATATAGGAGCTCTGGTAGCATAGTGGCTAAGGCACTTGACTGCTCACCAGAAGGCTGGCGGTTCAAACCCACCAGCCACTCCTCGGAAGGAAGGTTGGGCAATCCTACTTCCGTAGTGATACTGCCTCGGAAACCCAAGGAGGGGTCGCTATGAGTCGGGGCCGACTCGACGGCAAACAACAACAACAACAACAACAATATATATATATGTGTATATATATATATATACAAACTCACGGCCATCAAGTCGATTCTGACTCATAGCGACTCCCTTTGGTTTTTCGAGGTAGTAAATGTTTACGGAAGTAGGTTGCCCAGTCGGCCTTCCCTGGAGTGGCTGGTGGGTTTGAAATTCCAACCTTCTGGTTAGCAGTCAAATGCCTTAGGCACTAAGCTACCAGAGATCCTTTTTAGATATGAAGGTATTAATTTATGTAAAAGAAAGTAGATGTTAAAATCACAATATATCATCATTTTAGAAGTAGAAACCAAATTATAATTTGGAAAGAAAATTAAAAAAATAAAAAAGAAGTATCTTTTGGATATTAAAAAAATAAATAAAAACTCACTGCCATCAAGCTGGATCGGACTCATAGCGACTCCTTCTTGGGTTTCTGAGGTGGTATGACTGTGGAAGTAGATTGTCCAATCTTCCCAGGAGTGGCTGGTTAGTTTGGACTGCCAGCCTTCTGATTAGCAGTCAAATGCCTTAGGGACTACACCACCAGAGCTCCTTGGATATAATAATAAACAGAATAAATATGGGTTACATATATTTAAAAAACGCAAGGAGGGGTCGCTATGAGTCGTGGCCGACTTGATGGCACATAACAAGAACACAATATAAATGTAATCCCAGAAAATAATATAAAAAGATTTTTCTATTTTCCTGTTCCAATATATTTGTAATGTCCTTGAAATTGAAAAGAAAAAGAAGCAAGGATGGATAACACACTATGTAAGTATTAGATTTTTAGCTCACATTGTCATCACCTTCTTATTCTTGAGCCTGAGATGTGTTCTTTACATCTCTAGACAAGTCTTTATTTTTTTTTTTTTTTTTTTTTTTTAATCTAAAAAGGATATTTGAATCTAGAGGGGAGATATTTTAGTTTAGCAGGGAGCTAGAGAATGAAAAGAAGAAATCTCCATGAGCTCTAACAAAATAAAGCAGCATCAACAACAACCAACAAAACAAAACAAAACGAAAACAACACTTCATGAAGATCAGAAAACAGGCAAATAAAAATATCCCTGGATTGTCTACATTTGTAACAGTGAAGGAACTTCTGGGCTTCCAGTCAGGTAATCTGAATTCCAATTCTAGCACTGGATTTGTTTTGTCAGTGATTCATATTTGTTTTGCTGTTATTGATGATATTGAAATTTTCTTGGCCTCAATTTGTCAAATGTCAAAACAGGTACTGTTTTTGATTAATTAAGTCAAAGGTTTTGTTATAAGTGAAAGAATAACTTGTCAAATCCTACTATTAAGTCACAGTAGAAGAATTTTAATTATTTTATAAACTGATTTATGTGACTTTTGTCAGCTGTCATGGTAAATTAGTGAAGATTTTTCTCAAAACGTTAAGCTTTCTTTATTGTCCTTTGTCTAGTTATACTCAATTTCATTGAATTTCATCTTATAAGTTAGCTTTTTTAATATGTAAAAATACATTTTTAAATTGTGTACAGTTGTGAAGATGGACACTAATGATGATTGTAAATATTATTAAATTGATAAGAAAAGGACCTTATATTAGAAATATTTTTAATGGACTACAAAATCATTGTATGTTAATGGTTTAGAATATACAGTTTTGGTATCATTGGAATGATATTTAAGACCCCTCTGAAGAAATAAAAATGAAATAAGAAGGGACTACTGAACAGACTGATCAAAATGAGTACATCTGCAGAAAGAGATGATGAAGTAGCTCAATATAATCAATACAAAGAAGGTTAGGAGGTAACTGTGGAACAGACCATCAACTGGTCATATGCAAGTTCAAATTGAAGCTGAAGAAAATTAAAACAAGTCCATGAGAGCCAAAATAGGACCTCGATTATATCCCACCTGAATTTAGAGACCACCTGAAGAACAGGTTTGTGGTAGTTAAGGCTGTTGTCAACTTGGCTGGGCCTGGTTGAGTGGGGCAGCTGGATGTGGTTATTCCCCATGGTAAGACTGGAAATCAATTCCATGGTGGAATCTCCTGGAGCAGCTGAGTAGCTGCTTTAGGGATGTGGTCTGCTTCCCATGTATAAGGAGAAGATTTGAGAATGGTCTACAGCTTTGTGGCACTCTTGGACCTTTCATGTAGCTGAGTTTTCATTCAGCAGCCTGCCAAGCTCTGTCAGTCTTGGCACTTTTAATGGACTTGAATCAATGGTCTGCCATATCGTTTGGTAATATTGGGACTATGCTTTTTCACTTATCAACCTTGGATTTGTCAGCCTCAGCAGCCACCAGCTGCCTTAAGTGAAGAGATGCCTCCAGCTTCTGTGGGCTGGGAGTAAGAGGCAGAGGTGATGCTCAAGGTCAAGGAGCTTTTACTCAGCCCCTAGAACTTGGCACTTTGAACTCAGACGTTTAGCTTCCCAAACTGTAAGAGAATAAAACTCCTGTTTCTTCAAGCTATCCCATTTGTGGTACATTCGTGTCAGAATGGCACTAGGTGACTGAAACACAAAGTATCTGAGATGGATGTTTACCTGTGTTTTATTGACTATGCAAAGGCATTCAATTGTGTGGATCATAATAAAATGTGGATAACATTACAAGGAATGGGAATTCCAGAACACTTGATTATCTTCATGAAGAACCTGTACATAGACTAAGAGGCTGTTCTTTGGACACAACGAATGGATATTGAACGTTTTGAAATCAGGAAAGGTGTGCAGGGTTGTATCCTTTCACCATAATTACTCAATCTGTATGCTGGGCAATAATTCGAAAAACTGGACTATTTGAAGAAGAATGCAGCATCGGGATTGGAGGAAGACTAATTAACCACCTGTGATATGCAGATGACACAATCTTCCTCGCTGAAATTAAAGATGACTTGAAGCACATACTGATGAAGATCAAGAACTAAAGCCTTCAGTATGGATTAAACCTCAACATAAAACAAGAGTTCTCACAACAGGACCAGTAGTAAGCATCTTCATGAAATGTTGAGATAAAAACTGAAGTTATCAGGGATTTCATTTTCCTTGTACCCACAATCAAAGCCCATGGAAGCAGCAGTCATATCAGTTGACTTTTGTGCTGGGCAAACCTGCTGCAAAAGATCTCTTTAAAGTGTCAAAGAGCACAGGTTCCACTTGAAAGACTAAGATGAACTTAACTGAAATCATGGTATTTTCAATTGCCTCATATGCATTTGAAATCTGAACAATGAATAAGGAAGTTGATGCCTTTGAGTTGTGGTGCTGGTGAAGAAGGAGCTCTGGTAGTGTAGTGCCTAAGGCAGTTGACTGCTAACCAGAAGGCTGGCAGTTCAAACCCACTAGCCACTCCTCGGAAGGAAGATGGGGCAATCTGCTTCCATAGTTATACTGCCTCTGAAACCCAAGGAGGGGTCGCTATGAGTCGGGTCTGACTCAACGGCATATAACAACAACAACAACAAGCTGGTGAAGAATATTTAAAATACAATGGACTACCAGAAGAGTGAAATCTATCTTGGAAGTGAAGGTGGAATTCTCTTTGGAAATGAGAACTGTTGGATTTCATCTCACCAAATTTCATCATGTTGTCAGAAGGGACCAGTCCCTGGAGAATGATATCATGCTTGGTAAAGTAGAGGGTAGATGAAAACAGGGAAGACACTCAATGAGATGAATTGACACAGTGGCTGTGACCATGGGCTCAAGCTTAGCAAGGATTGTGAGGAAGGTGCAGGATAGGGAAGTGTTTTGTTTTCTTGTACATGGGGTCATTGTGAGTGGAAGTCCACTCACTGGCACCTAACAACAACAACAGCTGAACAGACTGAATACTCCAGGAATAAAAAATTACACACACACTTAATCATCTTACTATTAAATGATAGCAGGCCTTTTCAGTATTTAAAGGTTATTGAACTTGTGTTGAAAATATTTGCATGAAATGAAATATGTTTTACAATAAATATATAACCTGACATCAGAAGGATTAAGGTTGGTTTTCATTTCTTTTCTAAAAGATAACACTTTTCCCCCTGAATGATATTAAAGCAAACTGCTCCAAAATTCTCAGGATATAAATGAATGGGTCATCTGTAGTTATGTGCTTCATTCTCTGAATATTTATTTTCACTTTCTAGAAGTATTTCCTCTTTGTGCTTTTGGCAACTGACATTTCCTTTTATGAGAAATATGGTTTTTTCAAGTAAAATTTATATTTTGGGTATAAATGTGAGAGCTCACAGATTTCTTTTTGTGTACTTCTGTTTTATTTTATATCAGCTGCTGTGATACAATCTTTTTTTTTCCAAGAAAAGCTCAAACTTTGCAACTATTGTCTTAGCAGCTATCATTTCTATTGAATGCAAAATTATAAAGTATACTCGAACATTCTTGACTAATCAATGTATATTATCTTTTGGCTTGATGGGAAGACTGAAAAAGTATAATGAAAATGATTTTTAAATGGTGAGAAAGAAATGAAGACAGTTCAGTTAAGGGCATGAATTATAGGAAAAGTCTCCTCTAAATGAGAAAAATAACCAATTGGCATCATTTTAATTTAACTAATTCAATTTGACAAACATTTGGATTAGCAAAGTAATAAACTTACTATTACAGGTTAATAAATTATATCTGTTGGAGGGAATTTTTTCCTCTTCCTCTTTTATTTTTTTTTCAGATTAGGCTAGAAGAAAACCATCTCCTTTGTTCTGTGTGCTCCTGGCATTGTTTTTATTACTATTATTCTTGTTTTATTTAATTTTTTTTTTCAGTTTTTATTTACTTTATTATAGTTAGATGAACAAACAGTAACCCTAGTAAGCTGTTTGTTTTATCCTTGCCTCCCTGACAATACCCCACATATAATGCCTTGTATATAGTTCAACCCTAACACTGTCTGATAACTCAAATATCATCCAAAGACAACCGATATTAGCATCTCAAAAAAGAGCAATTTCCTTGCATTTTTCACATTATTGATACTGTAGTTTGGAGGCTTCCTTCTGTATATAACCTAAATTTTCCAGGCTCTAGGTCAATTCACATATCTTATAAAACCTAAATTTAATTTTAAGAGTTGAGGAATACTTTGTTATAACACCCCTTTATATGATGTTATTAGAAATGATTTAATAATAGTTCAATAATAAGACTGTAACAAAGGGATAGAAATACTGGAAGGTGTATGACTTAGTTAGATAAGACTTGCCATAAGGAAAACTGGAGCAACTTTACTATACACACAGATGAATAGGAAACCAGCAGCGAATTGAAAAATGCGAAGTTTTGTTCACAAGGTGACCTGGGGAGAAGGCAGTGAGTGGGGGTGAGGATTTTGCCAGTTCAATAATAAATAGGTATACATAAATAATTAGTTTGTGACAATTTTAATGACAACCCAGTCATGGGAAAAGATAAATCTACATATTGAAAGAAAGCAGTTAAAATGTTGACTTGCAGGATGACAGAGGTAAAAAGGATACATTTAAGTGGAGATAGGCAGCTTGTCTAAATATGGCTAATATTAAATACAGGTGATTATAGCATTTGAAATTGAAATTAAAAATAATCTCTGATTCACTTATTTCAAAATTGCCAAGGCCTCTCAGCTGCATATTTCACCAGGTGTTGGTGCAGTTGGAACAACAAGCATATCCAATGATTTAAAAATAACATTCACGGGTGTCACCTGATGTCACTCCAGATATGAAATGCTGTTCCCAATCAGAGAGAACACTTTTGGGTATTCATCCTAACACTTCCCAAACCTGTGCTACATATTTAAATCATGAATTTTAAAATAATCTTTCAGATCTTGAACATATTAAGTAGATTAAGCTTTCTGAAAGTTGTAAACACAGAAACACTCGTTTGGGAAGTCTTACTATGTAGGGAGCTGCTTTTTTCATGATCAGTTTTAAAGAATACGATGATGCTTTTGATTTTTTTTTTCCTCCAAACTACTACAAACTGAGTCAGATATTAGTGTAGCATTCATGGCTCCTTGTTGTTCAAGAAGATATTTAAGGCCTACAATGTCAAGCCATTTTAGTGCACAACCTCCTAAATATATTGTTTCAGATTTGGAAAGGGAAGGAAACATTTATCAAGGCAGTCAGCCAAGCAATGTGCTAAATGCTTTGTGTGCATTTAATTTTCCCAATAAAAATCCTATGAAGAAGATATTTTATCTATTTTACTGATAAAGGAACTGCAGTTGAGTTATTTCCCAAGATCAGAAAGAATCTCAGGAAAAAATTCAGAATCGGTCCTTAGAATTCTCTATAAAGTTCAAGCATTTCTGTTTTTGTTGTTGTTATATGCCGTTGAGTCGGACCCGACTCATAGCAACCCCTCCTTGGGTTTCCAAGGCAGTATTACTACAGAAGTAGATTGCCCCATTTTCCTTCTGAGGAGTGGCTGGTGGATTTGAACCACCAGCCTTCTGGTTAGCAGTCAAGTGCCTTAGGCACTATGCTACCAGAACTCCCCAAGGATTTCTATTTACTTCTAAATATCTCTGTAAAGGTTGGCTCTCGGATTTATGTGGGAAAATGTAATTACATAATTTTTTAAAAATGCTATAAAGCTAGAAAATATAATAACATGTTTTTTAAAAGTACATTGACAACCTTGTGTTGTTGTTGTTATGTGCAGTCAAGTCAGACCTGACTCATAGTGACTCCTCCTTGGGTTTCTGAGGCAGTATCACTACAGAAATAGATTGCCTAACCTTCCTTCTGAGTTGACAACCATTTGATTTTGAAAATAAAACTTCCAGAATCACAAATGCATTCATTTTTTATTGTCTACCACACAGAAAAGAAAGTTTATGGTATTAATTGCAAGAAAAATCTAGAAAACTATGGAAACCTATTTACACTTATATTCATTAAATGTGAGAGAGACTTTGTTATGAATCTGAAACTGAAATGTTCTTTTTTCATTTCTATTTAGACACTTAAACTTTTAAGGAAACCATACAATTGTGTAAATTGTGCATCACCCCTTGGGTTATGCCTTAGAACAGGGGCTATAACCTGTTACGAACAATAGCTTGGTGATGAAGCTACCTAATTTATGTCAAGTGGAATCCTTCAAGCTATTCCTCATAAAAAATATAAAGTATATGTATTGGTTAACTTCAATATTTTGGAAGCACTAGCAGAATTTGGAGAGGAATTTAAACATCTGCATCTAGGTTCAAAAATACCTTTTTATATTATTGTTTTAGTCAGAAGATATTCCTTCCAATTACAAAGACTATAATTATAAATTATTTTGGGAACATAACCTATTCATATTTTTAAAGCAATTTATATCAACACTGTATTTCCAAAAGAGAATTTAAGGCACTCAACTTTAATTTGAGAACTACCTTTATAGGAATTAATTGATAATTACTGATTATGTTCTTTACTCAAAATTCAGAAAACACAGATATGATGCACCAAAAGCCCAAATTATTTGATAGAATAAATTTAGTATTTCAGACTGACAAATATGACAGAATATCAGTTAACTGCCACAAGTATTAGGCATATGTAATATTGCTCTGTTGTCTTAGTTAATATCTTGATCACAAAAGCATTTAAAAGCAAGTTTAAGAATTTGATCTTCCAAAAAAATTGAGTATAAAATCCAAAACTAAACCCACTGCCATCTAGTTGATTCTGACTCATAGAGACCAATAAGCATGAGTTGAACTGCCCCATAGAACTTCCAAGGGTATAAAACTTTACAGAAGTGGACTGCTTCATCTTTCTCCCATGGTGTGGCTGGTGAATTCAAACAATTGACTTTCGGTTAGAAGCTGAATGCTTTAACCACTGCACCACCAGAGAGAGAGCAAATATTTTTTCTTCCCCTCCCTTATCCAATCACTTATAAAATATGAAATATAAATCTGCTAGAATATTTTTGGTTGTACTCATGTTAGTTGTACATTGTTAGGTGCAAGTATGTCCTTATTATTGTCCTTCTTTAGAGATTGTTTATGGCTTCAGAAAATGTGTACAGGTGCCAAGTTGACAAGCAGTGGATGGTGATGATTAAGGTTATGTGTTAACTTGCTAGGCCAAGATTCACTGAATTGTGTGAGTATCCTCCATTTGTGATATTATCCTCCATTTTATGTTTTGTAAATTCTGCTATATGTTAATAAGGCAGGATTAGGGTAGGGTGTATTTTGAGGCACACCCTTACAAGAGTTAAATTCTTACTCAAATCACACCATTGTTCAAGTCACACTTTTCTCAAGTATCTGGTAAAAGAGGAGTTTCCCTAAGGTGTGACTCTAACAAAACTTTCTCTTGTGCTGGATCCTGAATCAAGTTCATCATAATCTGACCTCCAGTACTTGGGAGTTGAGCTAACAGCCTGTTGTCTGACCTGCCAATTCTGACATCCCCCAGCTTCTTCAACCTGTGAGTCAGTAGCTTCCCTACTGACCTGTTGATTTGGGAACTCTCTAGCTACCACAGCCCCTTGAGCCAATAGCCTGTCATCTAATCTGTGGATTAGTGGTTGGTCATCCCCTGCACCAGTAGGAGTGAGAGAAATCCTCCAGTTGATATCTGACCCATAGATTTTGGACTTGTCAGTCCCTATAACTGCATAAGCCATTTCCTTGAATTAAATCTCTCTCTCTCTCTCTCTCTCTATATATATACATACACATGCTTCACTAGTTTTGCTTCTCTAATGAATCCAGCCTAAGACATTGGTGCTCTCTCTCTCTTTTTTTTTTTTTTTTCTATTTAGAGAACTTTGTTGTATATCAGGAGTTTTACATTCATTTTTATTATTGTATAACCATAGATCAAATATTTTTAAGTGTTTCCATTAAAACAAGTTTTATTTTAAAAAGAAAATACCTTTCTTCTCATGTCTTTTGTCATTTGATATTCACAATTAACTTTTATTTGTAACTTAATAAATGGTTTATTCAATAAAGCCACAGATTATGTAATTAGGCTTGTATTATTTTCAAAAATTGGTAATTTGTTTATAATTATATTTAGATAATTTGAAACATAATTTTCATAGAATTATATGGTCACAATGATTTTCAATATGTATGAAATATAATTGAAGAAAAAAAGCATAATTTATTTGCCACCATGAGATACAGAAATAATACATTTTAAAGTTTTTCACTCAATAGAGTGTAAGGATAAGAAGACTATTTTTCTCTAGCCAGTGGTGATGGTCACATTTAAATGACTAATGTTATCTGTGTTGTTCAATTATCAATAGTTTATCTTTTCACAATTCACATCCTCTTTTCCAATAATATTTTCTCAAATTTACAGCTAATGCCTATTTTATTATTTTTTTTTTTTTTAAAGAAAAACTAACCTGGATGATTTGATGATAAAAGTAGAGGCTGATTATTAAATAGAAATTGTATAGCTTCATGTAGGTGAGATGCAGTTGGAGTGAATCATGATCCAGGTTTTCCCAAATATACCATTGTTGTTGTTATGTGCTATCAAGTCCAACCGACTCATAGCAACCCCTTCTTGGGTTTCTGAGGCCGTATCACTACGGAAGCAGATTGCCCCATCTTCCTTCCGAGGAGTGGCTGCTGGATTTGAACTGCCAGCTTTCTGGTTAGCAGTCAAGTGCCTTAGGCACTATGCTACCAGAACTCCCAAATATACCATTAGAACAATAATTAAGAGAGGAAGAAGACAGAGGTAGGCCCCACCACATGAGGGAGTCATTTTGACAACTTTGTTTTAAGTTGGTCTTGATGAAAATCAAATCCTTTTTTTTTCTTTTAGTTTTCATTATTATTGTCTTTTATTGTCAATATCTCTATAAATCTGATCTTTATTTGTCTTTGGCTGTTAGAAACTTCTCACGTAAACTTGCAGATATATTTTATTGTTGTTGTTGTTATGTGCCATTGAGTTGGACCCGACTCATAGTGACCCTTCCTTGGGTTTCCAAGGCAGTATCACTACAGAAGTAGATTGCCCAACCTTCCTTCCCCGGAGTGGCTGGTGGGTTTGAACCACCAACCTTCTGGTTAGTAGTCAAGTACCCTAGGCACTATGCTACCGGCACTCCTTATATTTTAATATATACATACATTTTTAAAAATCATGAAAATTTACTCTAATGGTGAAGGTGAGTTGGACAATATTGGCATTATGTCAATTGCCATAATTAGTCCACTTGTGGAAGGTTCTGAATCATCTGGATTATGTCAGGGAATGGGAATTATAAAATTAGTTAGAGTTTTCTGTATGTTTATTTTCTTTTTTCTTCATATATAATAACTCACTGCTTCCTGAATCTGCTTATCAGTTTTAGCAAAATAATCAGCATTTAGGTCCAACTAACTCTGGTAGCATAGTGGCTAAGGCACTTGACTGCTAACCAGAAGGCTGGCGGTTCAAACCCACCAGCCACTCCCCGGAAGGAAGGTTGGGCAATCCTACTTCCGTAGTGATACTGCCTCGGAAACCCAAGGAGGGGTCGCTATGAGTCAGGGCTGACTCCACGGCACATAACAACAACAACAACAACTACAGCTAATCCTTTTACTGTAAAATGTTTTGACAACTTCTCTCCTTCCTCTTGCTTATTATTTCTTTCTTTTTCAGCATTTCTTTTCTCTTTGAAGTCTTTTAAGTCCTAATCTGTCAATTCTCCTTCTTTTTGATCTATGAACTATTCCACATTGGTTCATCAAGTTCAAGTTTTAAATTCAGCATTCTTGCCATATGGACAATATTTCTACTGAGCTCTTTCCTCATGTTATCCTGATCAAATGCTTGGGGCATGTTCACATAACTCAGCATTTTTTTTTTCCAAATCCTCTGCATGCATTTTCTTATAACTTCTTCCTAGGAAGATGTACAAAAAAGACCGCGGTCATAAATTTGGTTCTCATGGTAACGCAAATACATCATAAGGTTGAGATTACCTGTATTGCGCCAAACTCTCCAATTGTTTAAATGGAAATGAAACATCTCTAGAGTGTATGGCAAGAGACCAAACTATATTGATGCAAGATTTCTGATTCAGCTGACTCCTATTCCTAGGAATGCATTCCCAATGCAAAGAGTATAAACCTGAGTTTAAATTATGGCATCAAAGTACAACCTCTGAATGTTCCAGGCAGGCCTTCTAGATTACAAAGAGCAATGTACTGATATCATAGATGAAGTAACCAAGGACACAGATGTAAAGTGTATATAATAAACAGGAAAATGTTATACAAAAATTGTGTGTGTGTATTCAGTAATGACTGTTTTCAAAATCACAAGTATTCTGAATTATTATTGTAGTTTAGGACTATAATCTAGTTGCTATGAGTAACTGTCCATGCTGATTTTCCTAATTAAAACTTACAAAAAATAAAAACAAATCTATTTTTACATATAAAAGCAATGATTTACTTGAACATTATGGAGATGATTGTGTAAATGTGAGATTGTTTTATAGAGATATGAAAGATTTAGTTCAACACCAATTTGAAAGAGAAGAGTATAGTATGCTATTATATGTCAAGGTGATGGTATAGTGTTACAGTGTATGAAGGAATAGGAATATATAACATTTTAAGTATAAAATAATGCATATATATATAAAGTAGAGAAAATGTTTTCTAAGTTGAAAGTTTTTTTTCCCGTAAAATATATTGGATTGAGGAACTCAACCACTACAAAAGTAATACTCTAAGAAATAAACTCCTAAAATACAATGACCTTGTTGTAACCTAAAATTTTCGCTTCAAAAATGTTCAATTCAAACCAGAATTGAACTTGCTATGTCACAGTACTATCAATAGTAATTTGAGGTAACTGTCACTTTAAACGTAGCCATCAACTCTGTCTAAATATACATTATTTTTATATAAAAACCCTGGTATCGTCTTTCAACATATATTTCAAAGTGGGCTAATACAGTGAATAAGCCTTAAAAGCAACTACATTTCCCTGTTATGCTACTGTGAAAGAAAATTGTAGTCATTAGCCAAAAAAGTGAATAAAATTGGTTATATGCTACATAGTAACCTTGATATTGATTTTAAAAAATATTATTATAACCTGTATGATACTAAAACAACTACACTTTCACAACTTCACCTATATAAAGAGACCATATTCCATTTGAAAAACTTGTCAGTTAAAGAAAGAGCATATTTGCCAAGAATGTTTTAGTAGCTGGGATTATAATGAACGTATAGACATAATATTATGGTAATACAACTACATACAATCTGAGGCACCTAAATTATTTAAATTTAGCTTAAGCCTCATGAAGTTTTTCATAAATAGATATGCATATGAAATAGTATTATCAGTTTGCAATATCAAGAGTTACTAGAGAGACCTAAGAAATTAGCTATTGCATTTAAAAAAAAAATTGTTTAGCAGATCTATAATGTAGATTGCTATTTTCCACACTTCTAAAACACATTGGAAATCCATAGGTTTTTCAACATTTTTTTTTTTTTTTTTTTTTAAGATGTTGCCTCTGAGCCTCAGGCAATCTCTAGGTCTGTTTTGGTTCTGAGATTTCAACTGAGAAAAGTGTCAATTAGTTCCAATTTTGATGATGATATTCATGATGTGGACTCTAATGTAACATAATTTTTTTGGGAAATTTGGTGACATGTTTCCTCAGGATATAGACAAAGACCAATGTATTCAGCATTCTATAACAGTCTAAATGTGACACACTCTGTCAGCACCAACACATTTAAATAGAAAGCAAAAAACTCAGTCCCTTTTTATGTTTGTGTCTGTAATGTCAAACATATAAGTCCATTTAGATGTCTGATGAGCTGAATATTTAGGGTGTGTGTTTGTAATCAGTTAGTGGCTATATTAAGTGATAATTTTAAGTAATAATCATATCAAATTGAATGATCTTCAGGTAAAATCATATCTGAAATATTGTGTTCACTCATTGGACCTATCTTTTAAGGGAGCCATTGATAAAGTTGGACATACTCATAAGGCAATAACCAAGAAGATGAGAGGACTTAAAATAAATAACATGATAGAAGATATGTCCACAGTTACTGAGAATTTCCACTTTACAAAGAGAATGGCTAGTTAGGAAAAATATTGTGGTTGTAAAATATTGAGCACTTTGTCCTGTGGATCATACTTAATCTGAATCTATAAAGCACAAAAGAAAATTATGATCAGTGGGTAAATTGATAAGGAAATACAATATGAGATAGATTTCCCTGAATAGTACAGCTATCGGAAATTAGAATGCCTTGTCCTTGTATAATGTCTTCAAAGAGTGGATAATGACAACCGGCCTGTGAGATTGGAGGATAATTTATGCATATAGTAAATAGGTGGATGGGAAAACGTCTTCAATGATTCTGGTTATTCATGTGATTCTGTGATTCTGATAATTCTGTGAATTTAAGAACTTAGGAATTTCTCGTTATGAACTCTTTGCAAATGTTTATACACATGGAAGAAATATATTAAGTTGAACTATATGAAATTGCCAGATATGTAGTTCAAAAAATATTAAGTAGCAGTAATTTTATCTAATTCAGCCTACAACTATGTATTTTTTAGACTACTTTCTGAAACAAGATAGAAACGAGAAGCCAAAAGTACGCTACTATTAATCTCCATTTTTTAAGGATTTGCTCTCTTAGTACAGTTGGGAGCAATTTCAGAAGGTGATTGTGTTTCTTTAGTAGATCAGTGGCCACAAAAATTTAAATTATATAAAGTTATAGTTTGTTGCCAATTTTCCAAACCTTGTAAAACCAATTTTTTTGAAGTTATCTAATATAAAAACAAATGATAACCAAAACAATAGACAAGAAAATAAGATGAGCTACTAGGTGCAAAAACTCTTTGAAAAATAAACATTATGCTGCATCTTTTTTGATTATTGGTTTTTACAAACAGGGTGTGACAAATGATTTTATAAAGAAATTATGATATAAATTATTACAAAGAAAGAAAAGTGAAGCCAATAATGGAAATAAAATGGGAGAGAAAAAAAAAAGTAATGGTACATTTTACATTGTAAAATCAAAACTAAACTCACTACCATCAAGTCAATTCCAACTCATAGTGACCCCTTTGGGTTTCCTGAGACTGTATATCTTTACGGAAGTAGATTGCCCCATCTTCCTTCCGAGGAGTGGCTAGGGAGTTTGAACCGCAGCCTTCTAGTTAGCAGTCACATGCCTTAGGCATTGTGCTACCAAAGCTCCTTGGTAACTTGCAAAAACAGATGTAAATAGGAGTCAGGAAAGCTGCACTCAATCCCAACTGTCACTAATACTTTAGTGACCCTGTGTGAGCCATGAAATCTCTCATAGCCTGAATTAACCCACCAGTAGCATGAGTGAGTTAAATTAATTGATCTTTAGATAGCTTTCAAAATCAAAAATTCTATTACACTTTGAAAATATTCAGGAAACAAAAATACAGAAGACTAGTAAGTGCAGTCTAGGAGGAAAGTTTAACAGAGGAATTAATGTTTTTTCCTGATTAAGTTAAAGGTATAAGGATTTGCTAAAAAATTTAGTTCATGGAAAGAAATATTATACATTATTTATTTATTTATTGGTCTTCATTTTGTATTTTGATTACCATAGACATCATAGAATCCCAGTTTAGTCACTTTGTTTGGTTTGGTACTGTAGCACTCATGAGAGTGCGCCTTTCAGATCTCTGACTGAAGGAAACTAACTGAACTCTAGCCCCCAGCTACTGTGCTGTAAAATCCATCACTGTAGAGAATGTTGAGGCTGTACTTTCCATTGGCTGCTACCAGCCAATGATTGAATAAAGCTGGGATATATGATTCCTCTGATGATGATTTAGGGTTGCAGAATTCCTGATGGTCTTGCTAAATTTTGTTCAGAAATTCACTGCATTCTGAGATGCCTCCACTCAACTCAAACTTCCCTCTTTCCCTCTCTCTTTAACTCAGTTAGACCAGCATCATAATCTGACAGTCCCAGTCTCCTTGCTTCCCTTCTTTTTTAAGGTTGCAGTATTTCCTGTAGTAAATTTTGTACATTTGTAATCCTTTCTTGGCATCTGCTTTTTTCTTTACATTTCATTCAGTTTATTCATCTATAAACTATAATCTGTATCAGCTTATTTGGTTCTTATGAAGACTAAATGATAACATCTAAAAATTTTAGTATAGTGATACTATAATGCTAGTATATATGATACTCTAGTCAAGCTAGAGAACTCATTCACTGCACACTGCTATAGTTAAAGCTGTGTGTCACCTTGGCTGGGCCTGATTTTGAAGGGCTGCACAGCTGGATGTAGTCATTCCCCATGATGAGACTGGTAATCAACTCCATGGTGGACTCTACTATAAGCAGCTGAGTATCTGACTTAGGGCTGTGTTCTGCTTCCAGTTTATAAGGAGAAGCATTGAGAAAGGCCTCTAGCTTTTAGCACATCTGAATCTTGCATTTAAGCAAGACTTCATCTCAGTGGCCTGCCATGTTATCTGCCAATCTTGGAATTGTTGATGGGCTTGAATTTGTGGCCTGACATGTTGTTTGATAACTTTGAGAATGCCTTGAGTTTCCCAATGTCAGCAGCCCATAACTGAGTTAAGAGATGCATCTAGGTTCAGTGGGCCTGGAGCAAGAGGCAGAGCTGAAGTCCAAGGGTGAGAGGCTTTTACCAGCCCCTATAGCCAGCACTTTGAGTTCAGACTTCTAGCCTCCTAAAATGTAAGAGGATAAACTTCTGTTTGTTAAAGCCACCCATTTGTGGTATTTTCTGTTAGAGCAGCACTAGGGAACCAAAACACAATTTGGTATCAAAAGAGTAGAGTGCTGCTCTGACAGATTCCTAAAATGTGGAAACAGAAGTGGAGTAATGCATCCTTGACTTGAGAGTCCTGTACAGAGACCCCAACAGAGAGTTGGCAGTAACAGAGCTGAGAGACCAGGATGAGATAGCAACAGGCTTACCAGCCCACAGAGAAGAAAGCTGGATGTTTTTGAGTCGGTGGCTTCCAGGCAGAGTGGATTGCCTTAAAGCATTCATTGGTAGAAGATTCTGGCATGAGATGGAGTAGCAGGTTGGCTTGCCCACGGAGCAAGAAAGATTCCTGGCAGAGTGAGTACCTTCAAGGCATTGATCAGCAGAAGTTGAGAGATGAAGGAAATGAGAAGCAGAGCTGCCCCTACCTGAAAGGGTAGGACCATGGCCTCTGGGGATGGAATCACTACAGCCCCCTAGGTTTCAAAGAGTCAGACCTTCAGGAACTTGGTTCTGGAGTGCGGGGCTGCAGCTCCTGTGGGTCAGTGGGATGGAGCAATAGCTACTACCCAAAAATGAAGGGACAGGGCTGCCATGCCCAAGAGATAGAGGAACAGGCCCTGTCCAGGCAAGGGTGTAAGGCTGCCAGTCACATGGACTAGGAGACTTGGGCCACACAATGAAGGAAATCTGTGCAGGAGCCAGGATAACAAGGGGTGAAATTATGATAGTTAAGATTGTGTGTCAACTTGGCTGGGCCTAGTTTTAATGACAGGCAGCTAGATGTAATTATTCCCCATGATGAGACTGGTAAACAATTCCACAGTGGAATCTGCAGTGATCGGCTGAGTAGCTGTCTTAGGGATGTGGTCTGCTTCCAGTGTATAAGGAGAAGCATTGAGAAAGCCTCTGGCTTTTTGCACATCTGGTTCCTGCATTTGGCCAAATCTTCATCTCAATGGCCTGCCATGTTATCTGCCAATCTTGGTACTGTTAATGGACTTTAGTTGGCCTGCAATGTTGTTTGATAATCTTGGGACTATGCCTTTTTACTTGTCGACTTTAGGATTGCCAGTCTCAGCAGTCAACAGCTGTTTTGAGTTAAGAGACACCTCCAGCTTCATTGGGCCTGGAGCAAGAGGCAGAGTGAAGTCCAAGGTTGAGGGGCTTTCACCCAGCCCCTATAGCCGGCATTTTGAGCTCAGACTTCTAGCCTCCTAAACTGTAAGAGAATAAATCCCTGTTTGTTAGAGCCATATATTTGTGGCATTTTTGTTAGAGTGGCATAAGAGAACCAAAATGCAGGGTTTATTTGTTTTCCTCACTGTTGCTCAAATTATGCCTCTACCTAAATTGTCTTCTGAAGCTATACATGAATAATTCTTATATCTCTTATTAGAACCATCTGATAGGTCAGCTCTTCCATAAAACTTTCTAATAGATGCATTTGTTCACCCTCTGGACTATTATTTCATTTAAGATATTTTTTTTCTTAAATGGTGTTTATTTCCTTATTTCTCTTACGTGCCATAGGGACTGTAAGTTAAGGGTTTTTATGCACCTATATTTATGTGCCTGGAAATCTGGCTCCTAGGACACTTAATAAGGTTGGTTATTATTATTATTATTATATTTATTAATGGAGTAAAAAAAAGTTTGTTTTCGGTAGTCAAGTAGAAAATGGCAGTTGGAAAAGTTTGGCTTTTTTTCCTGGTACAAAAAAATCTCTTTGGATGTTGTAAGCAGGAATTGGCAAAACTGTATATATGTTTTACATTGATTACCCTGAACACTCTGTAGAAAAGATAATGAGGTTGGGATATAGCGTCTGTTCTGAAGTTGAATGTTGTATTTATTATATCTGAGATGCACAGTTGTCCCCTACCTACTGCCACTATAACTTCCTAATCATTCATACTGTTTCCTTAGTACCAGTCTTCCATTTTCTTGTAGAATTAATAACTAATCTATAAGCCAATCTGAGTTATTAAACTCATGAGAAAGATATTTAGGTCTCAGGAAATGCTCGTTCTTATACTTAACCCAGATCACTAACTCTTAGGCAGAGAAATCAATGCAGACTGAGAGTAGAAGAGATTAGTCAATAGAAATCTAGGGGGGTATATTTTTTTTCCCTTGTGCCCAGGCATGGCCAAATATAAATGGCATATTTAACAAACCTACAGGATTTATTTCCAGTAAGGAGCAGATTATAAAGTAGTCTGATGCACAGTGCATGGTGGCAGGCTGCAGAGCTTCAGGTATTTTGTTTTAAATAGTGTAACTTTGTTATTTGGACTCATGTGTGTACTTAGACTATCAAACATGAAGAAATGAGAATAGAAAACATATTCTAAAGCTAAGCCTAAATGACACTGTCTCAGATTATCTATGGCTCTTATCCTCTCCATTAGTGCAAGTAATCGAGTGTTTGAATTTGAAAGTGCAAGTTTATCTCATTGTTCCATTATAGGTAATAAAAGTGACCTATGTGAGGATATTAGATTAGCGATTTTACTTTGTATTCACCTTATGCTTAGAAGGTGTGAAATTGTTAACTCATTCAAATTAAGTCATTATCCAGTTATGTAACAAATAGACTTGTGCTTATAAAGCTTAACTAAGCAGGTGCAGAAAGAAAGGAACAGCTCCATCAAATGCTTCAGGAGACCCTTTCTACTGCTGTTTATTTTTACATCTCATTAACAAGGATATTAACTATCACATACTGCTCATATAGGGGAAATTGGGAGAAATTAAGTATACTGCATAATCCTCTTAAAAGATTTCAAGCCAAGGAAATAGGATTTTGTTTTGAGGGTTTTGTTTGTTTGTTTGTTTTGTTTTGTTTTGTTTCTTTTGTTTTTTGCTTAGTAAACTGTAGCCTGGTGTCTTATTGAACATGCTGTCACCTACAGGTAGATGGATGAGGAACACTGGGGAAAATTCTCCATTCATTGAACTGATCTAATTTTCTTTCTCAAAGAATATATATTTAATGTATTTTATTTATTTTTCTTTATTTGAAAAAAGAGCATTGTTATGTTTCTCTCCAAAGGTAATAATGATTAAAGGATTTGTTCTTTAAACTGGAGAATAGCAACATACCAGTTTCTCAATTCTACCCTTCCAGATTCCCTCCCCCTTTTTTTCATGGTGTTTTGTTGTATTTCAAGGCTTTATTTTGTTTTATATCGGTAATTCTCTCTAAGCACAAAATGCTCTATTATTGTTCAACACACCCTAAAGTCACTAACCAATACATGCTACTCAGAATTCTTTTAAAACTCCAGAATGAGGCACATGGGGAGAACAGGATCTTAAATAGCTCAAAGACATTTCTACAAAATATCCATACATAGATTCTTCTCGAAGATTGGGTACCTAGTGAAAATTTCCATACCTCTTAAAGTATTTCCATACCTCCTTCTTCTAAGGAGCTCTGGTAATAGTGCCTAAGACATTTGATTGCTAACCGGAAGGGTAGTGGTTCAAACCTACCAGCTACTTACTTCATGGAAGGAAGACTAGGCAATCTACTTCCATAGAAATACCACCTCAGAAACACAAAAGGGATTGCTATGAGTCAGAATTGAATTGATGGCAATGAATTTGGTTTTTGGTTTTAAGTTTCTTCTGGGCTTGTATTTATCTATAATCTTTTTTTTTTTTTTTTTTTTTTACAGTCTTTTGTAATTTATAGTTTAAAAATTGTATACTAAGTTAATACAAGTACGTGGATAAAGACTATTTTTCTATTCAATGGACAACTGTTCCATTGTTTTATGCATATTAGAAAGACAATGCAGGTGAGATTTGGTGACTTTTATTGAAATTCATAGTGCTTTTTTATTTTTATTTTACTAATAATGGTATTGATGGGCTCAGGTATAGCAGGGATTGTGAGGCTGATGCAGGACTAGGCAATGTTTCGTTCTGTTCTACATGGGATTGCTATGAGTCGGAGACAAATGGATGGTACTTAACAACAACAATAATGGTATTTTTTTTTTTTAAGTAGAAATTATATTATTAGTTGTTTACAAGATTTCTTTCTGAAAGATATTGCAGCTTTCATCATTATTTCCGATCTGTTTCACAAAATATATTATTTGATTAGATCATGTGACTAGATTATCAGTAATAAAGCCTCTAAATAATCCAATTTTACAAATAAAGTACCTAGGTCATGCAGAAATTAGCAAATTTCCCAAGATTCCACAGATGATAAATGGTACAGCAGGATTTGAACTTTTTTTCTGCTCTAGGGCCCAGATACTGTACTGAGTATTTAACCACACTACTTAAAGTTATACCCTACCATACATTATATTCATCTCCCTTTCCTTTCTGTGCAAATACACACTTATGATGGTGAGAGAAAATGCTTACATATGGAAATTTTAACTGAGTAGCATAATATATTGTTGTTAGGTGCCTTCAAGTTGCTTGTGACTTACAGAGATCCCATAGGACAGAGTAGAACTGTCCCATAGTGTTTCCCAGGCTCTGGTGGTACAAAGGTTAAACACTCAGCTCGAACCAAAAAGTGACCAGTTGGAACTTACCCAGCAGCTTGGCAGGAGAAAAAGTCTGGAGATTTTCTCTTGTAAAGACTTTGGCCTAGGAAATCCTATAGGGCTATTCCTCTCAGTCATAGGGTCGCTATGAGTTGGAATTGACTTAATGGAACTTACAAAAATAACAATCTTTAAGAAAGTAGATTGCCAGCTTTCTCCCCGCAAAGAAATGGAGGTGGGTTCCAAGTGCCTACTTTTCTGTTAATAGCTCTTAACCATTTAGCATTCTTAACCATTGCAGTACCAGGACTCCTTTATATAAATTTGAAGTCAGAAAAATTTTAAGTTTGAATTCCAAAATGTGCCTCCAACTAGGTGCATTTATATTAACCTCTCATCTCTTTAAACTCCAACTCCTCTTGCTATACAAAGGAAATAATTATTATCCCAATTTCACTAGAAAGAGCTCTGGTGGTGCAGTGCCTAAGGTAATTGGCTGTTAACCAGAAAGTCAGCATTTCAAACCACCAGCTGCTCCCCAGAAGGAAGATGGGGCAATCTGCCTCCATAAAGATTTATCACCCTGGAATATCAGTGGGCATCAGTATGAATCGGAATCAACTTTATAGCAGTTTTTTTTTTTTTTTTTTTTTTTAATTTCACTAAAGGTTTTAGAGAATTAAATGAGATCATATATAGGTTAGATATTCTGTAAACTGTGAAACTGTAAAAATATAAATTCTCTCTGTATGAATGTATAAGGTTATATGCTTATTTGTTACCTCTTTGAGGGTTATAATCTGCTCTCTATCAAGGTTATAATCTTGTCCATATGTTGTAATCATCCCACCAAAACCAAACTCACTGCCATTGGGTGGAATCCAACTCACTACCCATACTTGGGTTTCCGAGGCAGTATCACTACGGAAGTAGATCACCTAACCTTCCTTCTGATGAGTGGTTGGAGGGTTTGAACCACCAGCTTTCTAGTTAGCAGTCAAACAGCTTAGGCACTACGCTACCAGAGCTCCTGATCATCCCACAATGCCATGAAAACAATAGATATATAGTAAATATTGGTCAGTTGTGATGATTCCTATTACCTATACTTTCATTATATGATACAGAACTTTCCCTGGGAGAAGCAATTTCAGTTTTGTACCACTTGCACTGTAGTAAATTGCCTGGTATGGCTTTTCTAGCCATAAGTCTTTGTAAACTCCGTTGTGGAATTTGCTGTGAGCAACTGAGGAGCTCCTGATTGTAAATATTATCCACCTGGGGTATTTCTGTTGGGAGTGGCACTGGAGCAATATTCTGGGAGGTTCCTGCTCTCTCTCTCAGGTGCTTAGAATTCTGATGTTATGATTTGTTGGTTTGGCCACTCTGCCGGACTCAAAAGGAGGCTTCCTAGAGGCAGAACTCTCTCTGACTTCTGGCTGAGGAAGGCGGGCTACTGGGAAAGAGACACAAGACACATGAAAACTCTATGGATCCATTCTGCTCTGCACACTAAGGTCACCATGAGTCTGAACTGACTTGATAGCAACTAACAACTATAATTAAACCATATTTGATAAGGACTATTACGGCAGTTAGGAGCTCTGGTAGCATAGTGCCTAAGGCATTGACTGCTAACCAGGAGGCTGGTGGTTCAAACCCACCAGCCACTCCTCGGAAGGAAGGTTGGGCAATCCTACTTCCGTAGTGATAACTGCCTCGGAAACCCAAGGAGGGGTCGCTAGGAGTCGGGGCCGACTCGATGGCAAATAACAACAACAAATAACATTACGGCAGTTATTAAGGAGCTTTGGTGTGTAGTGGTCAAAACATTCAACTGCTAACCAAAAGGTCTGCAGTTTAAAGCCACAATGCTTGCAGGAGAAAGACGACAAAATTTGCTTCCACAAAGATTTACAGCCTCAGAAGCTCTATGGCGCAGTTCTACTCTGTTTTATAGGGTGACAATGAGTCAAAATCAACTTGATCGCAGTGGGTTTTTGGTTTTATTCTGGTACTTTTGAAGATTAGGCAACTGAGTCTTAGATTAACTAAGTAATTTGCCCAAGTTCACACAAATGTCAAAGGTCAGAGGTTGATACTCAACTACAGGCCAGCCAAAATCTAGAGTAAAAGCTCTTAAATACTAGATTAGATGGAATGAAGTAGATGAAGAATTGTTGGAAAGGTGATATTAACTCTTAATGATTACTGAAAATATCAGGTTTGAAATAGCTTACATATATTATAAACATATAAATAATAATCCTTTTCAGTGATTTGTGGGCATGTAATGATTTATAACAACAACCACAATAAAAATATATCAAAATTTAAGTATTTGGTATAATCCTAATTTTAGAGATAAGGGTATGGTGATAAGGGTATCTTTGTTGATCTCTCAAAAGATTGTGTTTCTTAAATAAATCAATAAAATTGGTATCAAAACACTAATTTTATACTTTAATATGTCTTGCTTTTTATAGTAAACCCACAGTTTAAGAGTAGAGTTTGGAGGCAAGGTTTATATCACTTGGTTTTGAAAATCCCAGTCTAATGATGAGTTATTGTTTGGAAAGTATGCAATTAATTATCATTCTTCTTCTTTTAAAATATCTTTTTTGGATTTTCTATTTGATAGTATTCTTTTGGGAAACAGTTTGGTTTCATAAGCCAACCCCATTCTTTGCTACTATTTCTGCTTAGTTTCTTGATTTAAAAAAATAAGAATAATAAAAATAATATCTGTTTATTGTGGGAATGAAATGACACGGCTTATGAAAATATGACTTGGTAATCATAGGTTCAAGGCATTTAGATAGTTTTATTAAAAAAAAAAATTACAGTGTACCTTTTATTGGCAATAAAATAATCTACTTTTATAGTGTCTTAATTTCCAGAAGAAAGTATGCTGTATATCTCCAGAATTTGCCTTAAACACTTCTTAGCAGTTTTTGGCAAAATTGTCATTCTACAAAGGAAAGGAATCTCATTGTTAATGAACTATATTAAACTAATAATTCCTATAAGTTATATTTTACTCCTTTTGTCAAATTTTGTATTTTTTTTTGTGCCTAAACCATTTTCATCACTCTAAGCTTGTTTACAGCAAGACAAAATGTTATAGAAAGTATTTGGGAGAGAAAACAGTGTGGTCTCAGACCAGTGAAGGGTAGCAACTTTTGCTGGTTCAGCTCCCAGAGGTTAGAAAAGTGAAGTTATAGCTTCTCTGGGGATAATCTGTCTTTCCTCTGAGTTCTTTGAATGTAGGGAAGGGGCCAAAGGGAAAAGTCAACTAACCAGATCAACATCTTAGATGACAGTGAACAAATGCTAGACCAGAACATTCGTTTAAATGAAGCAATTTCATAAAACATTTTCTAGGGCAATGCACTTGGAACATTAAAATATTTTGCCCAGGCAGCTAAGTTGATTTCTTTTCCAGCCAGAGATTCTTTTTTTTTTTTTTTTATCCCAAGAATACTGACATAGAAAATGAGAGCTATCCTTAAACCTTAGAGAAGTAAAATCAAATTTACTTTGCAGAAATGTGTTAAAAATATACAAATCAAAGTACTTGAAATATAAAGTTGTTATAACATTAACCGTTTTCTTTCTTTTCTCTCTCTTTTCCTTATAGGTGAGTAATTGAAGATAGAAATAAGAATTCCTGGTTATGAAGTAGTATTATGCTTTTTTATTGATGCCCTGTGTGGTAAGTAAAGAAACAAGCTTGGCTTAAGTGCTAACTTAAATGCTGATTTGTGCACTTTATAAACTTGTTACTTTTGGTACTCTATGACTGCGAGGCACAAGCAAATATTTAAAATCTATTCCAAGTTAGACACATGAGTATTAAAAGAAGAATATTTTTTCTGTTTATTAATTTTTGTTTTTGGATCATTCATTAATAGCATATTTAAAAAAAAAAAAACCTGGAGCATTTTTTATTTGAAAGTCAGTTAATTACTTTGATATAGCTGTTGTCAGTGTATGTTATTTTAAAAGGGAGATTGTTGGAAGACATGAATAGAGGTATGATTTTGACTGTTTCAATCAAATTATTAATAATGAAAGTTATATAAAATTACAAAAACATTACATTAAAATAAAGACATAAAGACTACATAATTGATTTGAGGAAAGCTTTTAGGATTTAGCCGTTGCCTTGATAATATGATAGTCCTGATTTTTAAAACTAATATAATATTAATATAGACCAAATGAAACACACTTAACTGTAGGTTAATGTTTTAAGAGCAATATTTTAATAGAAAACTAATCAGCCACTCTATTCCTAAAATTCTATTAGAAAAACTTTTATAATTATTTTACTAAACAGTCTTTTGTAGAAGTAGTAAAAGAATTTTTTAGGACCCTCCCCCTTTTTTAACAACTCTGATATGGTGTAAGATATTAAAAGCAATTTAAATAACAGACTCTCCAAAAATCATTACAAAAGAGAGTACAGCTCTTAAAGTGAAATCCAAATGTCAAGAAAGTCATCCATATTGAATATTAATTTTATTCATGGAGGTTATCAGTACACAGTGAAATTTATGAGCTGGAAATCTGTTTCAAAGATTAAAGTATTAATTACCTTAAGATTTGCTTTTGGGATTAATAAATGAAATTATTTAAAGAATATATTTCATAGCAAGTATCTTCATAGTTTCAATGAGATTTCTCACATAATCATATGATGGCTTTTTGTAAATAATTTTTCTTCTTTCTTTGTCCATATCTAGTTTATTATTATTATTAAATTTTAATATTGGTTTTGCAAGGAAATTTAAGAGTAGAATGGTGATAAATATTTAAAATAAGAATTTGAGTAATTTTATGATGTTGATCTTTTTTTGAATATGTTATATACACAGAATTGGAGAGAAGGAAAACAAATATTTCTCCTTAGATGTATATTTGCTAAATATGTGATTTTTTTGACATAATAAATTGTTTGTAATATGAAAATAAATGTTATTTCTTGAAAAGATCCATTTCTGCTAGAACTATGTATTTTTGTTTGCTTTTTAGTCCTTAAAATTTATTTAGAAAGGCTTTAAAAATTACATTGAGAAAAAGTATGTTAAGGCTGACAAACCATGATTTCTAGAATAATGGTATTACTTAAATATTTAATTAGACTGTTTTCAATACCGTATTTAGCAATCTTATGCAATTATGTTAATGATTCCTATTTTGGAAGTGATTTACATTGCCCAAGGAATGGACTGGGTGTAGATCTGAATAGTGAACCCATTTCTGAATTTGATATAGCTACCTCAGTGGGGAAACATAACCAGATTATTTCCTCTGAGACCAAGGTGTTTGCCTAACCCAAAGGTTGGTGGTTCAAACCCACCAGCCACTCTGTGTAAGAAAGATGAGGCAGTCTGCTTCTGTGAAGATTTATAGCCTTGAACACTCAATGGGGGTTGCTATGAGTCAGAATGGAATTGATGCCAGTGAATTTGATTTTCATTTTGGTTTAGAGTTAGTATACATGGTGAAGACAGCAAGAGTTTTTCTGAGTAACATATACACCTGTATTTTGTAATATGCCATCATAATGTTGTCAGCTATAATGAAATATCAAAATTACATGAGATATCAATTATAAGTACATTGGAAAATAAACTTTATTGGAATTAAGCTTCTTTTATTGAGAGTGAATTCCTGTGCATTTGTATTTTTAATAATAAATATAATAGCTCTAACCTACTCTTGGGATTGACAAAAAAGCAGCAATAAAATTTCATTTAGCACCATAAACCTGCATATGACCTCTGTACAGTATAAGCAAAAGTTTAGTACTGAAAAAAAAAGAATTTGGAAGAGCAGTGTCGTCCAGATAATGATAAGACGTTAATTGTAGGGAAAATACTTTCTAAGGCTCTGATTGCAGGGAGCATTCTGACGCTTATGAAACTAAATATTCTGGAAAAAAGAATTGCAATTAGGCCTGTTCTTTCAAGTGAAAATTTGGAGGTGAAGTGTAGTAATCAGAAAAATTTAGATTCCTAAAATTTTGACACAAATAGTTTAGAACCATAAGTAAACAAAATCCCACTGCTGTAAAATTAATTCTGACTTATAGTGGCCCTATAGGACAGAGTAGAACTGTACCATAAGGTTTCCAAGACTGTAAATCTTTATGAAAGCAGAGTGCCACATCCTTTTCTGTGGAGGAGATGGTGGGTTCAAACCGCTGACCTTTCAGGCAGCAGCCGAGCGCTTTAACCATAAGTAAAAAGTACAGTTGGCTTATGAGGTAGATTCTTGAGATAACCTCAACCAGCTGAATGTTCTTTATTGTTCAAAGGCAGAATGAGAAAAAAAAAACCCATGATCAGCTAGACTGTTCAAATGATCAACAAAACATAATTAAATAATTTGAGTTAATCATGATCACTAGATAGTATCACTAAATTTAGTAAGGGTGTGTTTGTTCTTGGTGGAAATAAGTGGTCATAAAGCTTATTTTCTTTTATCTTTGTTTTAAAATGTGAAATAAAACATAAAATCATCACCTGTTTCAGGTGTATTGTTTGACTCATGACAACTTTTAAACTTTGAAGAATTTTATTCTATGAAAGAATAGAGGAATTCACTTTATCCAGAGTAATTTAGAGAAAATCTCTTTAAAAATGTGTATTCATAATCCAATATCTCTCACTAAATGTTATATTTGAATGTCTTCTGAAAGATAATTGAACTAATAATAATAGATCAGCTACATTTCCAGGGTAACAACTTAGTCAAAGCAACTTATTTCTTATATGGCAAGAAATCGGAAGTTAGACTTTAATATTTTTGTATAAAATTTGTTTTCACAAGAACCTTATATGAAATTATTCAAAATTCTCTCATAAAGTTATAGTAACTTTTGAGGTGATATAAGTTTTTTCTAGATAGACTATATAAGTATTTATATAAAGATACATGATGGGAAATCGAATAAATAATATTTAACTTTTCTTTATTTCTGTTAAGTTCAATATGTTTATTTTTGTTGTTGAAGCTCATTGTTTTATTTTTAACATAGGGTTTAACTTGTTACCATTATGTTTTTGGATGGGTGAAAAGGGCAACGTCACTTAGTAAATAATGGATTATATTCTGAAAAGGTAACTTGTATTGTTTAAAGGTCCTCTAGTGGTGTAGTGGTTAAGGCACTCAGCTGCTAACCAAAAGTTGAGTGGTTTTAACCCACCAAATGCTGTGCAGGAGAAAAATAAGGGAATCTGCTTCTGTAAAGATTTACAGTCTTGCAAACTCTATGGTATAATTCTGCTCAATCTTAAAGGGTCACTATGTGTCAAAATGGACTCAGTAGCAGTGAGTTTGGTTTTCGGTGTGGTATTGTGTAAGAAAATCATGAAATCGTATTTTTAGCTTATTGAAAAAAATAGGTCTTTACTTGCTCAAGTGTATTGATCATGTTCTAAGATTAGCAAGATATCTTTATACCTTTAATAAATCCAACAATTGAATACATTATCTGATTTTGAAATAATTGATTTTGAAAGATTTAAAGCTGAGTAGGGATTGTTTCTCTGATGATTTATTTATTTATTTTCATTTCAAAAGATGACTGAGTTTTTACTTTATCTCACCTTCATAGATTCATTTATAATCTTTTTTAAAAACCATGAAGTCAGAGCCTAAAGGAAATTGTATGACAACCCCAGTTTTACTTTCAAATTCATGCTACTTCTTGATACAAAAAATATTTTTTCATTACCCAAGGGAATTATTTTACTAAACACTGTTAAACTTTCATGTGATTAGCTCATTCAGTGTGTATTAGTTATAAATTTTATCATTTACAATTCCTGCAAAAGGCCTGAAATTACTGCATGGAAAGAACTTTTTTTTTTTTTTGTCAGAACAGTGCCATAGACAACGTTCAAAAATGAGATTTCAGATAGATAAAAATTATGCATCTACTGGTTTACTAAACCATCAACCAAAGAAATAAGATTAAATCACATTAACTCTCAGAAGTTCACATCAAAAATGCACTCTTTGAGGAAAAAAAAAGTAGGCATACAGCATCCCCCAATTTCACAAATAAGTGAAATACGAGATCTTAAAATCGGAGACACTTGGTTTATGTAAATAGAGCAGTTTGAAAGAGGAGACTTAACTCCATTTTAAAATCTTGACATGAGTCTAAAACTCATGTTAAATTTTAAAGCTGCCTTTTCCAACAGCAGTATCTTCTAACCTTGATGCTGACCTAACCTTAATGCTCACCCTCATACCCTGGAGGAGACATTCCTTTGTTTGAGGTCTGTCAGGTGTAGGATATAACAATCTACTATGGTGTCAAACTGATGCAAGATGTTACAGCTTGTACCTGAGGAGTCTTGATGCAAAGCATTCTCTATAAATCTTTACAATGGAACCCCAGAAACAGATATGATTGGGAAATCGATTTTTTATAGCAGGTTACCCAAAAAACCTGCTCTGTCATTGATCTGTCACCATCCTGTTATAAACTGAGGGGCATGTATCCTTGCAATTATCTACTCTTAAACAATCATGTACTCCCACATATATGTTATCTATCTACCTCTGCTTAATCCCCACTTTCAGATATTCCACCTTTGACTCTTCTGATTATCTTTCAGCCAGTTATGATTTTGTAACTTCTAGTCCTGGTCCACTGTACAAAAATGTTTTCATCCTCATTGTCTGGTGGAATGGCCATCTTCACTCTGTGAATTTGGATGTCTTCCTGGTGTAAACCGGCTCTATCCCTCAATAACCCCTCATTTGCTTTTCCTGAAGCCAACTCTATGATGTGGCTCTACAATAGCATGCAATTAAAGCGAGATTTTGATTTTTAAAAAGTACAGTGGATCGGATTAAACATAAAACTTCCTCTTAGGATTTTTTTTTTTAACAAAACATGTAATCCAAAGGTATTTTCAAAGGTATTGTGTCTGTATGATTATAAATTATTGTAAATATCTGTGAATGATTTGTTTAAGGAGTAATATTTTCTAGTGTTCTGTACGTATTCAATCAAAAACACTAGGCAGGACGCATATTTTAGTCAGATATATTTGGCGATTACAAAATTTCTTAAATTCTCATCTGGAAAGTAAGATATTATGACTTTAGTGCCCAACTGATTAGAGGGTCATTTCCAAAGAGCTATCACTCGTATATTAATATTGTCAATGGTACGTCTTGATTACTAAAAGGCATTAATTACTTGCATAAAAGTAATAATACTTTGCATCTGCGAAGTACTTAATGCTCTTCAAAGTGATTTTGCATGCATTATCTCATTTGGTCTTGAAAGCGGAAGCCTGTTCATTAAGTTGTCCAGATGGAGTGGGGGAATCAGAGTGTTCAGCCATAACTAATGTCCGTTCAAACCAAGGTGAATGTATAACTGGTAGGAACCTGCCTATAATAAAAGAAGAAAAAACAACAACTCCAGGTATATTAGAATCAAGATTTCCAGGAATTGGTGCATTGTCCTTTCCATGTCTTTTTCATCATTGTCTTCCCCGGGTCAGTTGCTATCGGGGGGAAAAATATTCCAAGAGATCAGATACAATCTTCCTCATTGTCGTTATTGTTTAAATAGTTAGTAGGCAAAAGCTGAAATAGAAAATATTATGAAACTGATTATATAATCCTAAATATACTGTGCATCCTCCCCACCCAATTATATTACAGAAAATCAGACTATAATAATTGAATATTTTCAAAGATCATAAGCTATATTTTACCATATCCTCAAACTACTGAGTATCAGTGAGAGCCTTTTACATTAAGAAATATTCCCTTAACTTAAATATGGATTTCATTTTGAATATGTGTAAAGCCATTTTATCTATGAAAATGTTGTTCACATGCCAATTATGCTGACTACTTTTTCAGTCTCTAGTTTATAACAAATCATGTGGCAAAAATCTCAAAACATGCAAGTGCTGTGTACTTGACTGAAGGATAATGTCTCTCTTGGGTCCTTTTGAATAAGGAGAGTTAAAACCTCAGCCAAAAACCTTGCACAGTAAAAGGCTTTAAAATAAGCATCGATTGAACTTCCTCAGGCGCAACTTGCTCAAACCAAAGACTCAAATCATTTTATTTATATATCTTTGTGGGTTCAGATTAAATAGCATTAGGAAAAAAATGTAGTTAAAGTTTTATCTCAGTTATTTATTGACCTTACAATAAAGAAAACTATCATGAAAGCATAGTTTCAGCAGCACTGCTTTAGGTTTTGTTTATAATAGTTCATTTAATATTTCTCATTAGCTGTTTCTCATGTTCTAAGTTTAATTTACAGCAATAAGTTAAGTAGAAATCTTCAGATAAATTTTAATTCCTATACACTGCAAGCTGTCATGACTAAGTGGATCCTTTTATAGAACCCTGGGGATGTCAGAGGTTTCTGAGGTCGTTGGTTTCATTATACCTACTTGTTGAATAAGTCTACCATCCTACTCTCATCACCATCCTGCCACCAAGCATTAATTTGATATAATTTGGAAAGCTATAAAGGATATATTAATAGGCTTTCCTCACATTTTATAAAATCTAGCTGAGTGTCAGAATTTGGGTGATAACTAATAATTGTGGATAGTTTGATTATTTTATTCCACAGAGAAAATGCGTTGTCTCAATGTGTGTTATTTTCTCTATTTTACAAAAGAAAAAAAAAAAACAATACCTGGAAAATAACATTACTCTCAAGTCATAACGTAGCTACTTTCACAAGATCTTTCCCAATCAGGAGTTTTGCCAGGAAAGTAAGATAATCTATTACATAACCAGGGGAATCTAGGAAATAAAGATGGCATTGCCATGTGAACCACCATGGGGAAAAAAATCCCAATCTGCATTTTTTTAAGTATAGACATGCATTAAAACTAAGGTAATTACAGTTTTGAGTACTAGATCAATGAAAGTCAAAGCTTAACCTTTCCTCTTCACTCTTCACAGTTCCACACACATGGACCTCCGTAGAGTCTTCCTTGGAACTGATCATGTGATGAACACTTTAGGTTAAATGATTTTTTAAAAAATTTCCTAGTTATTTCTTCTACTTCTACCTTCCTTCTTCAACTTGGATGGCATATAAATCACTGGGTATGAAGATATCTATATATAAATATGGAGTTCCTGGGTGGTGCAAATAATTAAAATGCTCAGTTGCTAATCAAAAGATTAGGGATTTGAATTCATCTATATGAGTCACAGAAAAAAAAAAAAAATGGCTGGTGATCTGTGATCATAAAACTAGCCATTGAAAACCCTATGGAACACAATTTTACTCAGACACACATGAAGTCTCCATGAATCTGGATTGACTGGACAGTCACTGGCTTTATTTGTAAAATTATGAGTTATCATATATTAAGGAGTTGAGTCCATAACACCAACACAACCCTGAGACAAGGAGTGTGCTGCCTTCTTACACTGCATCATATCCAACCTCCTAATTCATTATAACTAACAACTGCAAAATGATCCCAAATTCCAGCATTTAAATGGGCATTTGGTATTATCATTCAGTAATAAAATCAGCACCACTGACAGATTTTTCATCCGCATACACATATTTAGCATGTGTCTGTGTGTGTGTTTGAGAGAGAAAAAAATAAGATGACTGACTGCTAAAGCTCTTTAGATTTTATGGATATCTTGTATTATCCAAGTATTGATTAGTTGCAGTCACTTTTAATGGTATATTGATGTTTAATAAGATCTGACTTTTTATTACCTGACATTGAACTTGATTTTTAAAGGTTAAGGTATTACAAATGATATGAGAGGTCCATTATTGTAAGTGATATTGTACATGATATCAAATATGAAATCAATGGCACCTGTAAAAGTAGGATTAATTTAGTTATAGTGTCATAAGCATTATGACATAGTGAAGAGATGTAAAAAATAATGAATTATGTTAAGTGTAGTTCAGGACAAAGAAAAATATTGGAACAAATAGTGCTATGTTAGTTTTTGTAAGATATTTAATATAAAATCAAGAAGTAAGGATACCTAATTGCTCAAGGTATGAAACAAGGTATACAAATTTATTTTTATTTTTATTTTTCAGTGAAAGTAGTATAAAGGTGGCTTGAACAATTTGAATAACAATAAGAAGAATGTAACTATAATTTACAGAGTACTTTAATAGTATTAGAGTTTATTCTTACACTCAACAAATACTTAGAAATGTAAAACGTTTCCAAAGTATGTCTCCTTTTCTAAAAATGAAATTATGCAAAATATTATTCAAGTACTTGACTTAATGGCATTTTTCTTGAATTTATTATAAATTAGATCAGTAATTTCATCCTTCCAATACAACTTAAATATTTAGTAAACGATCATTGGCTCTGAATTGTCTGTGAATTGTATTTGGTTTCGTTCTTCAGTCTCCTTTGGACAGTGTCAGGTTTCTGACAGTGTTTGTTGATGCTGATTTTAGCCACTTTGTTTTCTTCCATTATCAAGGTGCGTAATTAAAAATGAATGGAAATATATTCCTAATTAATTTCAATTCAATAAATTCTTTCCATGCAATTATTATAGTATAAAACCGTGGGGGATTTAATGGAGATGTAAAACTGATATAAGATTCTTGAATATACATGAATATTGTAATATTGGTTTTGTTCATTAAAATTATTAATTCTACCAAAATGCATATCCATGCAGCATTACCAAAAGTGCATACTTTTACTCCAACATATTAAAAAAATCATCACTCAGATATGCTATCATAATTTTGCAACTATGTACTTTTTTTGTGGATTATTCTATTGGATTTTTCTCAGAAAATTCTAAACTGTCATAAATTATTTAAAATAGTTTAACATGAATTATAATTATTTGATTAAACTTTAGCAAATGAAAATAATGTTCTTACATTTTATACAATACAATAGCTTTCAGAATTTAGTATCATGTGCCCTATAAGCTCCTATACCATTTGCATTAATATTAATTTAACAAATATTCGTTGCTTGTTTGTTCATTAACTGAGCATGTCAGTATTCACTGTCCTCAAAAAGGGTTCAGAGAGAGGCAGACAAAAATTTAAATCAAAAATAAGTAAATAATATAATAGAAGTACTATACAGAGTAAAATCATTTATAGTCTATAATTTGATGATGAAAAAAAATGTTTCATGGAAACATGGTCCATTGGGCTAGCTGAAATCATCTGCTATCATTTTTCAGAGTATTTACTAAATTCAGCTTTCTCAGCATGAGTGTATTCAGTCATAGAGAAGGCTGAATTTAATCTTGTGAAAGTAAGACAAATTTATTTTTGAATAGGAGCTATTGTAGAATTAATAAACTATATTAAATAGGTCCTCATTTGTAGGGTAATTATAGTTTCAAGAGAAATATTTTTTATCGTGTTCATTCAATACTTGTTCCTACTTCATATCATTGAATATTCCTTGCTATACTAAAGTACCCTGGTGGTGAATTGGTTAAGTTCTTGACTACTAACAGAAAGGTCAATGGTTTGAACCCACCAGCTGCTAGGCAGAGAAAGATGTGGCAATCTGCTTCTGTGAAAATTACAACTTTGGAAACCCTATGGCACAGTTCTATTCTATTGTTGTTGTTGTTGTTATGTGCCGTTGAGTCGGCACCGACTCATAGCGACCCCTCCTTGGGTTTCCAAGGAAGTATCACTACGGAAGTAGGATTGCCCAACCTTCCTTCCGAGGAGTGGCTGGTGGGTTTGAACCGCCAGCCGTCTGGTTAGCAGGCAAATATCTTAGCCACTATGCTACCAGAGCTCCTGTTCTATTCTATAGGGTCTCCCTATTTATGAGACAAAATAAAAAGTTGCTACCAAATTATCTTCTCTACATGATTGTAATTTATTATTTTAATTTGCAGTTTATTTCATGTATTAAATCAAGTGTTCTTAAGCTTCTAACTACTGGTCATCTGCAAGTCTCTTCTGAGTAGTGGGCTGCTAACTGAAATGTCAGTCATCCAAACCCACCAGCAGCTCCTTGAGAAAGATGTGACAGTCTGCTTCTGTAAAGATTTCACCTTTGAAAACCCTGTGGGGGCAGTTCCACTCTGTCCTGTAGGGTTGCTATGACTCAAAATGAACTCAACGGCAATGGGTTTGGTTTGATCTGCCGCAAAGTACATCTATTGTCCTGGTTTATGATTTGATTATTTTGCAAAACTATAGCAATTTTTAAAATTTTGGTAGTTTTAATAGGCTGTGATTTGAGATACTTAATATTAAGTGGGTTAATAACAATGCTAAAAATATTACTAGCTAGTCCTGTCCTCAATACTCGTCAATTTTTTCTCATTCTCCCTCAATAGTCGTCTAGTTTTAATGTTTTTTTCTGCAAAGCAGTTCTTATTTAAAAAATCTTGGTGCTGGGGGATGCGGTGGAAACAGATTCTAAATTTTAAAATACAATTGTAGGGCATTTGGTGACTTTATAACTAGTTAAGTTATGGTTAATTTATTATTTATATTATTATCAAACATTGTCTTAAATCAATATTTGTTCAAATTGCCAGACTACTCCCTTGGTTCATTAGGAAATGAAACAATGTGACTCATTTGAAACCAAAATAATTATTGTCAGTCTACGGTCATATAGGATTACATATAATAAGACCACATCATAATTTTTTAAAATTACTTTAAATTTATTATTTGAAATACATTTTTTCTAATCTCATTTCCTCAGTCCCTCCTGAAGAGTATGCAGTGATATATTTTTTATTTAAATGGACTAAATAGGCATTCTTGATTAATATATTAAGTTATTAGATCTAATTATCATTCATGCTATTTACCAACAGAAGAGTAGAGATAACTTAAAAAGAGCACTATAAATGATTCTCATTAAATTTCAAATGAATCCTATAATGATCATATTGACAATCACATAAAACAGCATTAATGAAATAAAAGTATTACATTTGAGCATTTTTAATTATTCATTATGCTGTACATGGTATATGTCATTATTTACAGTTTATGTAACACAAATATTGATTACATATTACAGTATATTTTATTTCATTCTATTTGCATATTTATTTTAGTCACTAATATTAAGAAATATTCTGATAAATTTTATTAATTTGCTTAGTAAAATTATTTCCACTGTTTTGATATGAGCCACCGATAGTAGAGTAAAACTGTTACTTGCCCTTAAAAGCCAAAAGTAAATGGAATGATTTGGACAATTGGACATGCTTATTAACTATATAAGTATGAAACTATATCTAAAAATATCTTATGCTTAAATTATACTATGTAGTTTATTCAGCCCAGCACTTCATTACCAACAAGAAAAAAAAACCTATTTTTTTTTTTTGGAATGATTAGGAAGTTTTTGATTTTTTCTCTAGGTACAGAATAAAAGTATTATTTTTTTTAAAAGCACTTCAAAATAAATACAATAGTCTTTGAATGATAAGGTTGGTATCTAGATAATAATATCCAGCTACATAAGTTGAAGAAATGATGCTAGATATATAAGTAAAGACATATGATAGTACCAATATTCACCCACTTTTAAGCTATAATAATGATATCTTTGGTTTATTCAGTGTAAGATAGTCTTATAATTACTTATGAAAGGAAAGCCTGAAAATATACTAAATAAAATATATAAGTTGACTGCATAGTGTTCTTGTTAGCTGCTGTTCCTCTTCTTAACTGCTGTTGATTCATGGTGACCTATGAAAAATGAGTATTATGATCCATAGACTTATCAGTAGATGTTTTTTTAGAAATAGTTAACCAGGCCCTTCTTCCTAGTCTGTCTTAGTCTGGAAGCTTCACAAAACTTGTTAAACATTATAGCAACTCACAAGTCCCTACTGGCAGGAGTATTGGCCAGGACTTAAGTCCAGGCCCCCTGCAAAGAAGGTGAAAATTCTTTCACAGAACTGTCAGTGCCCCTACTGAGAGCATGACCCTAGGTGCACAGTCTAAGTATTTATGAGGTTCATAAAAACAAACTATTTTAAATATAAAAGAATGATACATTTGTAATGATATGATTCATGAGTAAGATCTCTATTTTTAACAAATGAACAGTTATTTCAGGGTGCAATTCTAAATACAAATGAAATTTCTGCTAATTCTTGGTTATTAGTATTCCCAGTTTTAATCACTGTGTGGGAACAAATTTATAAAGTATGTGGAGTTCATAAAAATAAGTACAAAATCCTCTTTAGGGATCAATTTCCTAATGTGTTAAGGAGATGTGTTTATGAAGGGAGGATATTTCATTCTTTTTTAAAATTTATGCCTTTTTTTTACTCTAGAGGATTATTATGAAGTACCAGTATAATAATACATATAAAAGCTCTTTATTCTAGTTTATTCAAATTTTATATGATTGGATTTTTGACATCCAATTGTTTCCTTTCTTGGGAATGTATTTCATTGTATAACTTGCTATTAGGTTTTAAATTGAAGTTTTTTTGTTTTTGTTTTTTTCACTTTTCTGATTAGGAAAAAAAAAAAAAATTATTGATTTTTTAATTTCCCAAGTTATTTTTTTCAGCCCTTTTAGCCTTGCCTACCTCTCAGTAATTTGTTGATAAGTATACCCAAAAGTTTACATTTTCTAAACCTCTCTTTATTTCCAGACATTCTTTTTCTTTTCAGTGACAGATTTCCAAATGAACTATAGCGAACTTTGTTCTTGAGATCCCACTTAAAAATTGTTGACTCATAGCAGCCCTGTGTACAACAGAATGAAACACTTCCCAGTCCAGTACCATCATAACAATCATTGCCATACCTGAGCCCATCATTGTAGCCACTGTGCCAATCCACCTCGTTGATGAAAACAAAAGGAAATTGGCTTTTTAAATATATGACAACATTCTCTGGATCATTCACAATAAGGTTTTGCCCCCCCTTTTCTGCTGACCCTCTTCTTTACCAAGCATGATATCCTTCTCCAGGGACTGCTTCGTCCTGATGGTATGATCAAAGCATGAGAGATGGCCATTCTCACCTCTAAGGAGCATTCTGCTGTACTTCCTCCAAGATAGAGTTGTTTGTTTTTCTGGCAGTCCATAATTCTTTCAATATTCTTCACCAATACCACAATTCAAATGCATCAATTCTTCCTTATTCATTGTCCACCTCTCACATGCATATGAGGTGATTGAAAATACTATGACTTGTATGAGGCACACCATTGTTTTCAAAGTGTCATCTTTGCTTTTTAACACTTTGAAGAGGATTTTACAGCCAATTAGTCCAATGCAATATGTCACTTGGTTTCCTGACTGCTGCTTCCATGGGCATTGATTGTGGATCCAACACAAGTGAAATCTTTGACAAAAATCACAAATAACAAAATATTAAGAAGAGAGAGAAGAAAAAGATTGATTTAAAAGTTTCATATTGACAAGAAGCCTTGTAGATCAAAAGAGGTTTCATTCAATTATTTCATCAATATTCTCTCTCTCTCTCTCTTTCTTTTCTTTTTCAGATAAGTTTATTCTTAGACTCCTAAACTAAATGCACAAATATAATAATTCATTATGTGAAGCAATCAATACTGTAGGCAGAACTCTGGATTATCATAGATATCATATCATCTCGATTTATAATATTCTTCCTTTGACCAAAGTTTATTATAAAAATGTGAAAACAAAATCAAGTGTTGAATAGCATCATTTACAAAGAAGATAAATGTAATTCTATAAATAAGCAAATTTATCTACCCTAATAAAGGCATTTGTTTTTGTCGAGTTGGGTCCGACTCATAGAGATATTACTTGACAGAACAAAATCCTGCCTGGTCCTGAACTATCTTCATAGTCATTGCTATGTTTAAACCCATTGTGTCACTTCACCTTGCTGAGGGTCTTCCTCTTTTTTGAAGACCCTCTACTTTGCCAAGCATAATGTCTTTCTCCAGGGACTGGTCCCTCCTGATTGTATATCCAAAGTAAGTGAGACTAGTTTCACCATCCTCACTTCTTCTAAGGAGCATTCTGGCTATATTTCTTCCAAGACAAATTTATTTATTCTTCTGGCAGTTCATGACATATTTCATATTCTTCTCCAACATGGGAATTCAAAGGCATCAATTCTTTGGTCATCCTTATTTATTGTCCACCTTTCACATGCATATGAGACAATTGAAAATTTTATGGCTTGGGTCAGGTGCACTTTAGTTCTCAATGTGACTTCTTTGCTTTTTAGCACTTTAAAGATTTTTTTTTTTTTTTTGCAAAGGCTTGTCCAATTCAATATGATATTTGATCTCTTGACTGCTGCTTCCGTGGTTAGAGTGACCATATGTTGTAACCATCATGATAATACTTACCCTTGTCAAGCATTTTAAAATAATTCTCAGTTCCTATACATAGAGAGCACTCAGAATCTAGAAGAAATTATTAAAGGAGTCCCTTAAAATATGTTCTTAAGTGTAAAACTGGAAGCATTATCTGATAGACATAAATGGCATTCTCCTTTCTTGGTACTTATACATTCTTCTCATAATGATCAATATCTCTCACCATCAGATCAGAATTTGTCATCTTAGCTTCTTCAATCTCCATGCCACATGCCTAGCATTTCCCAATAATTAACAAAAACGTTTGTGAAAATGGAAAACTAAAATTATCCCATTGTGGTAAAAGTTGGCAAATATTTTTCTGATTATGGCTCTAGCTAGGTACCTTAAGTTTGTTTTTGCCTCTGAGCTACTAAACAAACTCAAGTACTACTTATATAAATTGTCATTAATGCTGTAAACCAGTTTGGATTGAGTATGTCAACAAGCATAGGTACTGAAACAAGGCGGGCTTGTGCTTACTCACTGATCTGCACTGAACACATTCCCTTGTTACCCTACCGAGAGGGACCAGGTCTTCGG
>NW_006921812.1:3182535-3188517 GCF_000298275.1 Orycteropus afer afer | reverse complement strand
TACTTCCATAGTGATACTGCCTCGGAAACCCAAGGAGGGGTTGCTATGTGTCAGGGCTGACTCAACGGCACATAACAACAACAACAACAACAAAGAAGGAATAGACAGGTGAAAATGAGTTGGGAATGGGATTATGTTCAAATATTGGGTAAGTCAAATGTCCTAGAGTTTGCTGGCATCATGTTTTATGTAAACAGAAACTAAAAAAATAATAGCTAATATTAAAAATTTACCGAATGACAGCTAATATACTAATGTCTTTAATTATAATAGCTAACATTTATATTATATTCAGTATGTAACAGATATTTTTCAGGGGGCTTAATGTATATTGCTTCATTCAATATTCTTCTACTCTGAGGGTAGGTATTATTATCCGCATCTTTTAAATAGAGAATTAGACAGAGAGAGGTTAATTACTATTCTTTCTCAAGGAATCAGACTATAGATTCCCTCCCTTTCATGTCTGTTGTTGAAGCTTATTTTACCTCTTTTGTAAAGAATGTATATACTTCCAGCATTGTCTGTACGGTTACCTGCCCTTCTTGCTGACTGTGTTGTAGTTTTCAAAATCACACTGCTAACAAGGCAAACTATGTCAACTAATTTAATGACCTTGTCATTATGAAAGAATGCAATAAGTTGAGGAAAACATAATTTTATAAATTCTATGAGATTTTGTGCAAGTCTGTATGTTAAGTAAATGGTTTTTAGTTATTGTCCTAATATACTCTCCAAGTTTGACCACCACTAAGATTACAATAAATCTTCACAGTTAAAAAACAAAACAAAATAGAACAAAATTATCACAAACAAAAGCCAAGGTAAATTTAAAATCATACCCACTAATGTACAACTATTTGGGCTTTAGAACTTGATAGTGGGATATTTAGTTTGCACTTAACGCAAAGATAAGTAACTGCACCATGCCCTATCAATACATATACAATAGATGCATGATTGCAGAGAAAATGTATGTAAATGTGTGCGTACATATTACTATCTTTAAAATCAAACTTATTGTGTGATTTTCATCAGGCTTTTGGAAATCAACTTAAATTTACTACTTCCTGTGTCTTATATGCCTTGAAAAATCCAATAGTTTAGTACCTTGATGAGAACTACCTTTTTCCCTTCTTATGTACTGGTTTCCTGGCTACCAGAGAAATTCACTTTTGGCTGTTCCTGTAATGACAACAAGGATATATTTGTAGTTCTCTCAACCTTCCTTTATCTCTTACTGTTTTCTGCTTCTGCACAGGATGACTTCCTCCAATACATGTATTTTCCTTTGCTGGAATTGATAAAATACTAGAACTTTTAATACTCCTATCATGTCCTCAGAATTTATTATTATTATTATTTTTTATTGCATAGCTCTATGTCCTTCCCTAACAAAGCTGAGTTTATTAGCCATGTTGCCTGGAATTTCCTTAGATATAAAATGGGGGGAAAATGGTATCACATAGGTCCAAATCATAACAAAGAACAGTTAATTGCTCAAGTTTGGTAATTTAAGGAACATATAATAGAGGATTCATTCATACGGAAGTGGGGATGGTGTAGGGAGACCAAAGTATAGTTCAGTACCATGTTAGTTACGGTAGATGGTTCTAACCATTTGTACACCCAAAAGAGGGAGGAGGGGGTCCAGTTTGTGAAAGAAAAAGAGTTGTGTGATACAGGCTTTCTGATAAGATCTCTGATTTTGAATGCAGAATATGGCCAGCTAGGGGAACAAATGCTTTTACTCCTCCTGCATTTTCATCTCCTTTCTTTCCTTTGGTTGATCTAATCCAGAAATCAGAGCGAAAGCAGATACTAGGTATTAATTGGTTCAGGTCAGTCTCCCAGATATAAAGCAAGTTGGAGAAGGGTGAAGGCACCTCTCTTCCCTACTGAGTTTTCATAAACATAAAAACATTACTTATATTTATAAATGTAACCATATAATAAAATTTGTGTTCCAAGTATTATTTTAAATTGCATAGTAAAATTTACACAATAATGCTGCCCAAATGTTTAATAATTGACTGTAAATAGTAATAAGCAGCAACATGTATGTAATTGTTTAGAACAGAAATTTAGAATCATCTTGGATCCCTCCACTCCTTCAGTCTCTCTATACAGTGCATTTAGTATGACATTTAAAATACTGGTCTTAAACTGCCTGAATCCAAATCCTGCAGGGCATCATTAACCCAAGTGATACCGTTGAGAAAATCAGAAGAGGCTTCATTTGTTAAGTTTGTGGGCACAGCTTGCCTTTATTAGTGGAACATGAGCTGGATTTGAGTCTCATTTAAACCATTGCCAACGTCCCCACTGCAGTGAATTACCTGCATAGCCATATATGAAGAACTTTAAATCCTGGTTCCACCACTGAACAGCTGGTTGATGAGTTTTATCTTCTGTAAAATGGGGATAATAGCAGTAACTATCTTATTGGATCATTGTGAGAATTGAGAAGTTCTTCATGTATTCAGCACTATGCAAGTTGTTTTACCTTAAAAAAATATATACATATTGATCCTTTTCCCCATCTCTACCACCAATATTCAATCCAGGTTTTATTTCTGGCTGAACTGTAAAATGAACCCTTATTTAGTTTCTTCGTCAAGTTTTTCCCTGCTTCTGATGTACTTCAGGCAGGGGCTCGAGCATGGCAGTGATTGTGAGGCTGGAGCAGTACTGGGCGATGTTTGTTCTGTTGTACATAGGGTCACTCTGAGTCAGAACCGACTTGAGGGCACCTAACAACAACAAAAGCAATCCTACTTCTTCACATTGAGAAATATTATATATGCTGTTTCTATTTAATCATACATATACCAAAACCCAACCCAACCCATTGCCATCAAGTTGGTTCTGACTCACAACAATGTTATAAGACAGAGTAGAACTGCCCCCATAGGATTTCCAAGGCTGTAAATCACTACAGGAGCAGCCTGCTCATTTTTCTTCTAACAAGTGGATTTGAATTGCCGACATTTTGGCTAGTATTCAAATTCCTTAACCACTGCACCACCATATAATAAACATTTATTAACGTATATCATTATATCTACATCTCTAGAAAATAATCTCCATTTAATGTAATAGCTATTTTGAAAATATCTACCAGCACTTAAAAAAGAATTCTGAATTGGATTTGCCTACCATGTAAAAAAGGAGCCCTGGTGGAACAGTGGTTAAAGCATTCATATGCTGATAGAAATGTTGATGGGTTATCAGAAAAAGTAGAGGGTACCCAGCTACCACTGTCAACCACTTGGAGGGGGATCTCTGTGGGAGAACAATGTGGAACAAAACTCAAAATCATTTTTTTGAAAAAAAATGAGCAGGTTTTCTGGTCTGACAGAGCCTTATGGAACCACTGAGACAATAGCCCCTAGCTGTCCTTTAGGTCTGGAATTGAACCCACTCATGTGGCTGCCAGCCAAACAAAAGACAGTCATATGAGCTGAACATTTACATTAGGTAGATACACTCCTTGGACAGATTAATCATGGGAGAATAGAAGGGCTGTGTATGCACAGGGAGACAGCTCAGGGAGCAGTAGTGCATGGGAGGGAAGCACACAAGGAAAAGGTAACTATGGGGAGGAAGTGGAAGGGGAGCTGTTGCTTTGTGATAAATTATAGTCAATGTCAAGAAACAAAGTGTATGTGAACTGCTATATAGAAAGTGAATTTGCTCTATAAACTTTCACTCAAATCACAATAAACATTAAAAAAAAAGAGAGAGAGAGAGAAAGAAAAGAAAGAAACTAAGAAAAAAAGAAATGTTGATGGGTCGAACCCATCAACCACTCCACAGGGGAAAGATGTAGCAGTCTACTTCCATAAAGATTTACAATATTGGAAATCCCATGGGAAAGTTCTGCTGTGTCCTATAGGATCATTTTGAGTTGGAACTGACTAGATGGCAATGGGTTTGGTTTTGGTCTTAACATGTGAATATAAGAAGAGCTCTGGTTGTACAGTAGTCAGGTGCTCAGCTGCTAACTGGAAGGTGGGAGGTTCGAACCAAGCAATGGTCCTCAGTAAAAAGATGTGGCAGTCCTCTTCCACAAAGATTACAGCCTTGGAAATCTCATGGGGCAATTCTGTCTTGCCCTCTAGCATCACTCTGTGTCAGAATAGACTCAATGGTAATGGGTCTTTGACATGCAAACAGTTTAGTACTCAGCTACTAATCTGAAGGTTGGCGGTTCTGTTCACCCACAGGCATCTCAGAAGAGAGGCCTGGTGTAGTACTTCTGAAGAATACAGCCATTGAAAACCTTATGGGGCATAGTTCTATTGTGACACACATGGGGTCATCATGAGTTGTAATTAACTCAAAGGCAACTGGTTCAAAAGGTGAGAGTACCTAGCTTGTTGTAAAACAAAATATATTTAAAAACCAAACAAGCCAACCAACCTGTCATCGAGTCGATTCTGACTCATAGTGACACTTTAGGACAGTGTAGAACTGCCCCACAGGGTTTCCAAGGCTGTAAATCTTTGATGAAACAGACTGCCTCATATTTGTTCTGAGCAGTCAGTGAGTTCAAGTCCCCAAGCTTTTGGTTAGCAGCCACATGCTTTAAACAATATGCTACCAGACCTCTTTAAATACATATTATTATAAGGAAATTCAAATTTACCACTCATGTTCCAGCCTCTCATAGCTCTCCAGCTTTTCTTTTTCTTTCCAGTTAGGTTATTATCCCATTTCCTCCCACCTACTCATGCAGTAGTGCTGACTTCTCTGAGTTTTAACAGTGAAGCTAGTTACTTACATGCTGATCCCAATTAGCAGTTTTCCATTTCTCTGAGGACTTCCACTTCATAGTTCTCTCCCCCATCATTTTTTCACCAGAATCACCATCTTCCCTTTATGTACCATTGTTTTACCATTTGTAGTAGCATCTTCCTACAAGGATGTGTCATTTACATCAACCCAAAAGATAAAATAAAACTTCCAGATCAGCACTACCTGTAGGTTTGAAAGTCTGCATTTATGAGCTATATAAAGCTTTAATGATGCATATAAATCTGCCAGAGGAAAAGCACCCGTGGAAGCTAAGTAAGCGCTCCTACTCAAAAAGAGCTGCAACTCTGAGGCCAAGGTCTAAGTTAAACCAATAGAAAATGAATTTTAGGATATTGACTTTCTACAAAGCGCTATAAAATATTTCAACCCCCAAAAGTAATTTGTTTAACTCCAGAGATTACTCAATTATTGTTGTCTTCATTCTTTCAGAAATCTCATTATTTACAAGACCCTTTAAAGTTCAGAGTCTAATTTTGATTAACAAAAAGGTCTGTAGATGAAAAAGTCTCATTACAAATATATTAAAAGCTTTACTGCATATTTAGCACATGCTTCTGTTTTGAAACTCTGTCCATTATTCCATTGTTTTTTCTGACATTACACTAATATAAGATATATTTTACCACATTACAGTTACATTTGTTTTTGTGGTTAATGCTTTGACTTTGATTTTTTCCTGCTACACTGTTTCTTGGAAAAATAAAAAAAGGCAAATTTCAGTGACAATTTATTAAACATTCGTCTTCTGAAAATATATTTTATTTAATCAACATTCATACGAGGCTCATCATATAACAGACGTTGTTCTGATTATCTTACAAATATTAACTCATCTTTCTAACAGTTCTAAGGGGTAGGTACAATTACTTACTCCCATTTTACAAATACGGGGCTAGAGGAACATGGCAGTAAAGTAACTTGCCCAACGTCACAAAGCCAGTAGTTCGCAGAGTCAAATTTTGATTCCAGGCATCATCCAGATCACCGTCCTGAACTAATTTTGTAGAGTTAAAACCACACATTTGTCTCTGACCCCAAAATATTTACAAAGCACTTAAGGAGTAGAAAACTTTTTTTTTTTTTTTTTTTTTTAGGATTTGGGTGAAGATTTACAGAGTAAATTCACTTTTCATACAGCAGTTCACATATACTTTGTCTCAT
>NW_006921812.1:3172552-3180085 GCF_000298275.1 Orycteropus afer afer | reverse complement strand
TGAGGAGTGGCTGGTGGGTTTGAACCACCAGCCTTCTGGTTAGCAGTCAAGTGCCTTAGGCACTATGCTACCAGAGCTCCCTTTAATAATATGGGGTGGTAAAATAAATGTCTGAGAGTTCGTAGCCACAAAATACATTTAATATTTTACATACATTCCTTACTACCAACTGTATTATTTCATTGTTCCATCGCTCCCTGAAAACTGCTTGGATAATACTGGGATTATGTAATAATAAAGTGAAAGAGAAGACAAAGAAATATACACAATCAAACTTGCTTTGTTGTTAGTTGCCGTCAAGTAGGTTTCAACTTATGGTGACCCCATGTTTGCAAAGTAGAATTGCTAAATATGATTTTCAAGTTTGTGGCCTTTCAGAATCAGATCATCAGACCTGTCTCCTGAGTGACCCCCATTGGGTTTCCAAGGCTGTAAATCTTTACAAAAGTAAATTGCTTCATCCTCCTCCTGTGTAGCAGCTGGTAGATTTGAACCATCGACCTTCTGGTTAGCATCCAAATACTTCACCCACTATGTAATCAGAGGTCCTTTGAGATGACATTAAGTGGGTTCAAACTGCTAGGTCTCCGAGACAGTATCTCTACAGAAGTACATTGCCCAATCTTCCTTCTGAAGATTGGATGGTGGGCTTGAACCGTCAGGCTTCTGGTTAACCGTCAAATGTCTAAGGCATTTGATGGATAACCAGAAGGCTGGTGGTTCAAATCTACCAGTCACTTCTTGGAAGAAAGATGGGCAATCTACTTCCATAGAAATACTGCCTCGGAAACCCAAGGAGGTGTCACTGTGAGTTGGATCTGACTTGACAGCAGTGAGTTTGGTTTTGGTTTAGTATGATATATGCATCTCTCTTTTGCCTGTTCTGTAAGTTTTGAAGGTATTTGGGACTATTATCTTCCTATCTAAAGATATGATTGGGAGTTGTTTCTCCTAATATTCAGAAGAGAAAACTGACACTTTTGTTGTCTGATCCTAGTATGTACTATAAGTTACTGGTCAGAGAACGATCATGGTCACTGCTTCATGACACAGGACACTTGGCTGCTTCTCCCCAACAGGTGTTATTTAGCAGATGCCAGCGTCAGTGATTTCCGTTACATGTCTTATGGCCATAACTCTCCTTTTTTTTCTCTTCCCATGAGTTTTTGAGGTATTTTTCATCCTCATATATATTTTTAGTGACACAAACCAAAATAAAATAAAAAAGACAGCTGATACTTTATGAATATGTAGTAAATAAAATGATGTAAACTAGACTTTGGAGTTTGTTGCCTAAATCATGAATGACTTCATTCATTTGAAATAGATCTTCTTTTTTCTTTCCTTTTTCTACAAGTACAGTTATCAGAAAAAAAAATCCATAGAAATATATGAGGTACAGAAAATGGTAGGGAAAGAAAGGTTCTTTCTCCGTGTGTGAAGCAGCATAGCCAGGGTACGTGGCAAAGCTCATGTACAGGGCTGATTATTAAAGGCAATTAGAGGCTGGACCTTGCTCCTGCATGTACTGTGTTCTGTGCACACTGCAAGACTGTCTTTGCAGCATTAAGGAAATGTTCTGGTGAAGAATAAAATGTTACAAATGGTCATTTCTGGTAATTAATGCCCAAGCAATTTCCACAGTTTTCCCCACTTTTTTTGTTCTAAAAAGTTTCTTTCTGATACCTTGTTCTGTTACCTTGGAGGCTTTTCTTCTCAAAAACCTACTGACTGGCTGCCAAAGAGAAGCTGATTCATACCTTGCCTTTTTCCAGAGTGCTCTGTTCCATAGAGATAGACAATACCCACAGAAGGAGGAAGGGGGGAAAAAAATTCACTTCTCACAGTCCCAATATGTGCATATTGGGTGATTATTTAAGCCGCCAGGTTATCAGAACAAAGCCACAGAAGGAAGCCAAGATGCTCTCCAAACCTTGAAAAGTGAACAAATATACCATGTCCTTTGAGATCAAAAACAGTATAGAAGATAATGCTTTCTTTCTTTCTTTTTTTTTTTCCTTTCAACAACTAAAACTTGATTTATTTCACCTAACGCTTTAGGAATGAGCTCTATCATCTGTGAGCTTTCAGTCTGCTACTTTGCTTTAAATGATTATGTTCCAGTAAAACTGAACAACAATTAAAAGAAGAATGAAAGATGGCATTTATATGCATGCAAACAAGACATTTTCTCCACTTTATTATTTTTCATTTTCCCATCATATAAGAAACAGATAGATAAGTAGTATACAGTTCCAAAGTGAAAGCAGTGAAGTGTGGAACTGCTTGCCCCTGTCAAATTGATAGAGTGAAGATGTTGAATGAGATAATGGAAACTTTCTATTCAGTCAGGACTGGAATAAAGAAAACATTTCTAGTCATTCATCAGCATTGATTGCCTTAGTGCTTGCGGCACAGATCAGAACTTAGGCTTTACAAAGGGAGACTAAAACAACTACAATGATCCACTTTGGGAAGTGTAGTTGGTTTCCGCTGATCATTTAGTACATAGCAATCATAAGACACGGCAACAAAAATACAGTTAAATCACGAACACGGAGCATAGCGACAATGCAGGTAAATCTTTCTGCTTCTGCAAATTATGAATATTTTACTCTGGTAACTGGGGATATTAAGTGAAATTATTTGAAAAAGAAATCATGTGTAATTCAGAAGATTTTTCAGTCATTTCTTTCCTAAGCATTTGTGATGATCAAACTTTTAAGAATTGTTTAAATTTCAGAAATAGTTTAATGACAAATAGCTACACTAAAATGCAATTTAGAGAACATGTGTGAGCTTGCATACTATAATTTATTTTCTGTAAAGGAGGTATTGAAAATATGTAAATGATACCTTAAGTAGTTTTCATTTTATTTTCTTTAAACATTTACAAACTGTATATGCCACAAAGTATGTACATATTTTCCCTGCACTGAATGAAAATGGTAGCTCATACATCTATTTTTGGGAAATTTATGCTAGCAAGATGAAGTAGAGAATTGAAACAATTATCCAAATCATTCAAACTAAAGGAGCTCTCTGGCCTCAATCATTTAAATAAAGAATTTAAAATCAAAGTGTTTCTTTGGCTTGAATGATATGGACAATTGTCTCTGAACTCCATTATTGCTGACTATAGATTTCCAATCTGATTAAGGGTCTAACATAAGATGGAAAAAATAATAACATATAATAGAGCTTTGAGAACTTGACTCATTCCAAAATCATTGTGTCTGGGTTTCTAGTGCAGACACAATCTACAAGGTTAGTCATCTTTTTGAAGATGAATGAACTCTTATAGCCACTTGAATACTGTTTAAAACAGAGAAGTAGAAGCTCCTTCCTCAACTGCTTTGAATCTCCAAAGGTTCTTTTTGGTTCAAGAAATTTTAAATATTTTCTTTCCAAAATGAATGTTTCTCTACTCAGTAGAATACAACAATCCATGTAATCATAACACTGAACGTGAAAAATAATGATTTCAATTAGTTTGCTTGGCATAAATATATGTGATTATACAAAATCAGCCTTTTGAGTTTGATTTATTAATTTGTATATAATGATACACTAAAAGCCAAAGTATTCAAACAATTTTTAGTATTATATTGATTATTAACACAAACAGAAAGACTTTCTAAGCCAAATCTTGTTTAATTTTTTTCCTGGCATAAATATATGTGATTATGCCAAATCAGCATTTCAGTTTGACTTATTAACTTATATATAATAAAAAATTAAAATCCAGAGTATCAAAACAGTTTTTATTATGCTGATTATTAACACATTCAGAAACTCTTTCTCAGACAAATCTTTTATATTTTTTTTTCTTAGTTCATGCTTAGAAGTAAGGCTGATGCAGAGACAAATATATGGTTGGTCTTGTATGCTACACAAGTTATTTAGATTTTGTGCCATAACTCAGTTTGTTTGAACCCATACCAGAAGAGGCTTGGGGGATGATAAGAGAATTTTTGCAAATTATTTCAAATACCATGGAAAATTAATTCAAATTCAACAAATAATAATAGAGGTGAACCCATTATGTAAGTCTATACAAAATAAGTCAGGCTTGGCTCTGAATTTGAGATGGTCATCTAGGAGGGGAATTGAAACATACAAACTAATAAATACAGTTTGATGCAGAATGTGAAGCCAGAGGGCTTTTAAGTCAGGAAATGAGCAAATGGAAATAGTACAGGAAAAGCATGTGAAGAGTCCTAGAAAAAGCTTTTGTGAATGTTAGTGAGTTTGTAGAAGATTAGTAAATTGTGAGCTGAGTGTGTGGTGGAATCAAGAAGAGATGAAGATGAAATTTGTGAATAAAAGAAGTCTGGTTCAATTTCTTTTTCTTGGCATAAATCTTGGTGATTATACCAAATCAGTTATTTCAGGTTACCTTATTAATTTATATATAATAATAAAGTAAAAGCCAAAGTATAAAACTAATCATTAATATATTAATTAATAACACATTTTCCAAGCCAAATCCTATTTACTTTTTTTTTTTTAAAAAAAAAAACACCATCTAGGTCTTTGGGCAATCTACTTCCGTAGTGATACTGCCTCAAAAACCCAGGGAAGGGTCACTATGAGTCAGGTCCGACTCCATGGCAAAATAACAACAACAACAACAAAGGTCTTTTGAAAATTTTAAGAAAAGATCTAGATTCAGTTGAAACAATAATGCAAAGTGCTAATGCCTTTTTCTAAGTTTAGAATTTCTTCTAGGAAAGGAAAATGGAAAATTCCTAGTATATCTGAATAAATTTCTGAAGTGTTGATGGCTTCTTTGCATTTATAAGTAATTGTAGCTGACTGTAGTGTCACTTCTAAGATGCAGTGGGAGCTCACAAATAATGAGTAGTTCCTGGCACTAGTTCTCACTGGGTTTCCCACACTTAAATGACATAATTGACTTTTGCAATGTACTACTATTAACCGCACCTAGCAAGACAGATCATAGGTTAAATGCAATTTACTGTGAATCATTTTCATTTTGCTTTTTACTCATCCTGTCACACAACCAAGTGATTAATAGTAACGGATTTAATCTTGAATCTATTCTAAATTAATAAATAAATTATTCACAAATTATAGTTTTTCAAATATTGTTAGTAAGTATTTCTTTGCTAAATTTGATAACATCATGATTGTAGATCATGGTCCTAAATTGAGTGCCAGATGGTATCTCTAGTGGAGTTTGCAGTAGGTTCTCAGAAATCTGAAAAGTTACTGTTACTCATATAGCTCCAATTTTATTAAAACTGGAAAAAAATGTTCTTGACTTTTTTTTTTCATTTTTGATGAAGAAATCAGTCATCTTTGTTTTCTTTTTCTGTTCTACTTTTCTATTGTCTCTAACTCTGTTATTTCTCTCAAACTATTTCTGATGAATTTTAATCATAATTGCACCCATTTCCTACTCAACTTAAACATAACACTTTAGTGAATCACTCTTCTAATCATTCTATCCTTTTTTATTTCCCATTAATAATTATCTATTAAAATATTTTCTGTGGTCTTCAGTGAATATCCTAGTTTTGTTATTCTATAAGGTAATAGGTCAAAGTTTATTGAGTGTTACATACTATTTCCTAGTGTTTTCCTTGCTTTACATCTGTTTATCCTTACAATAATCCTGAGATGGCATTCACATTCTCATTTTAAAGAAGGATGTTTAAGTTTCACACCGAGCTATTTAACTTCCCAAAGAATAGTGCACATATACAGGGGCAATTCAAATCTTCCTAAAAAAAAAAAAAAGAAAAGCTGAAATTCTTTTACTAATACTAATATATTTTTACAAAGTTATGAAATTTGTGTTTCTTCTCACTAGTCCTAAACCTGGTCTTCAACTTTTCATGAAGTTACTTAATTACTATCATCAAAATCTCAAATTAAGCCATGAAGAGTTAATACCAGAGTTTAAATGAATTGACTATATAATGATGAGAAAAGATACAAGGTAAAGCACAAGAAATTTCTGTGTTCAGGTCAGACATGTCCAAATCTTTTTTTATGCTTCAACTTATCTTCTTTTTTCGTCATGTACTTTTCAAACCAACAAACAAAACTCACTGCCATCAAGTTGATTCCAACTGATAATAAAAGCCTTTTGGGTTTCTGAGGTAGATTGCCCAGTCTTCTTTCTGGGTGGGTTTGAACCACAAACCTTCTAGTCAGCAGTCAGATGTTTTAGGCACTGCATCACCAGAGTTCCTTTAGACTAGGCCAATTTCTCTTGACTGAAATGACACCTTAGATATTTTAACCTAATTCAGGATCCTAATTTTATTTGTGTTTTATATATTTCTATACATTTTTGAGATAGTTTGAATCTCAATTCTGGTGTCATCCAGCAGTCTAGACTGTTGATTGTTGTGCTTTTTCTGACATCAGTCAAATCATTGATTAAATCTGCTAAAGAGAAAAGAGCCAAGAGAAGATGAAAATAAATTGATATAGATTCTTTATTCAGAGATACTTAAAAAACAAACAAACAAATCATAAATCAACCTCACTGCCATTCAGTTGATTCTGACTCATAGCAACCCCCATCTGGTTTCTGAAGTGGTAAATCTTTACAGAAGTAGATTGCCCAGTCTTGATTTTGCTGAGTGGCTGGTGGGTTTGAACCACCAATCTTCTGGTCAGCAGTCAAATGGCTTAGGCACTTTGCTACCAGAGCTTCTTATTTAGAGATATTAGCATTTTTTATTACTTGAGCCTGAATTAATCCTGTCTTCTTTGAGATTTCATAATAAAGACAAGGATAAATGACCTGTTTTATTTGAGTAGCTTCACAACATATAATGTTTTTGTATAAAGGCTCTAAATTCATCTTCATAAGAACTCTATGAATTAGGTACTATCATGTGCTTTCAATGGATGTATGAACTAAAAACTCAGAGATTTAAAAAAACAACCAAACAAACTTACCAAGATCATAGGTAGCAATTGGTACAACTAGGATTGAAACATCTAGATGTCCAAGATATTTTCCAGTACATAATTCTGCCTCCCAGTTCACTCTTCCAAGTCAATTAAAATAAAGCAATAAATTCTACACAGATGTTTTCAGAATATTTGAGGATTAAATCAATGTATGTATATATGTTAATCATTTTTAAAAAGACAAAGACCTATAAAATATAAAATAATATGCTAGAAGATTACTGCTGTACTGCTTCATTCAGCTTTTCAGCTTTCTGGGTGTCTGATGCTATGATCTTCTATGCATGAGGGAAAAAACAACACATCAGTACATGCATGCATAGCCTTCTAATTACTTACTATAGAACCATACTGTTTTAGATACATTATGTTATTTGATCTTCACATCCATGTTATATAAGTTAAGTCCTTCATCATTAATATCCTCATTTTACAGATAAGCAAAGCAAGATTTAAAGGTAGCTCTATTTCCAAATCACAATAAATAGAAGTGCAGAATTTAAATGCACTCCAATGTCAATGCTATTATATATTAACACTGTTCCAGGTCAAGTTGAACAACTCAATCATATGTTT
>NW_006921812.1:3167942-3172452 GCF_000298275.1 Orycteropus afer afer | reverse complement strand
TTGTTTCCATAAGGATCACCCCCTTATAATTTGTAATAGTCATAATATGGAAACATTAGTAACATTAGCATCTTTGGTCTTTTACAACTTTTCCATTTCTGAGATTTCAAAAAAGAAAAACTTGAAAATATTGCTTATCTGCTCATATCTGCAACTTTTTTTAATAGTCTGGCATATAACTCTGTGAATGACTAAATTCATTCCAACTGTCTATGTGTTTTATGATTATTTCCTTCTCTCTCTCCTGACTTCCTCCCTGCCCCACTTCTAATTTCATATTCATTCTGAGGGAAAATATGGAAGGAAAATGGGAGTTATAGAGTTCTGCAGGCTCTGTGGCATCTGTTATTATCAGCACATCTGCCTATAAGCCTGACCTTTATTTGCTTTGCTTGTTACTTTTTTCTATCCATCCTTCAGGAAAAAAAAAAAAATATATATATATATATATATATATACATATATATATCAAGTCATTTTTATTTCGTTTGGTGTTAAAATCTCAGCACAGCATTTCATATTCATTCTCTAGACCTATCTTCTGAGCTCCAAACCTGTGTTCTGAGTACTATTCATCAACAATCAAATCTAAGACTGACATTTAAACTATATTCATTTTTCTCAAACCAAAAAAGCTGACTGTAGGGAAATGACTTTTGAAGGAACTTGTCTCTGTTGTAACTGCTTTCATATGCTGTTGCCTTTAAAATCTTTTATACTACATGACAGATAAAATGCTACTTCTTCCTAGACTTCAGCTCAACTGCATGGGAAAATCCTATCCTTATGGCTTCAGTGGTAAAATTATTTTTCCTTTGGAATATATTATTTCCCTCCCTGGATTCCTGGTACTAGTTTAGCCTGACCGCTCACAGATTCTTTTTTGGGAGCTTCCTGGCTAGATTTTTCTTTTTTTTTTTTTTTAACTAGCTCATCTAGGAACTTTCCATTCGCTACAATTATGCTAGCAGATCTGTGTAGCTTCATTCCAACCTGCCCATAAGTGCACAGGCTAAAACTAAACATATCCCAATCCCTAAAGCAACTGGAGGGGGTGTAAGCATTCCAGAATAGAGCAGATACAAGATTATTCTACATCCAACCTCATAGACTTACAACCAATTTATGATACAATGGTGCCAAAGATGACTTAAAGATCATTTGACTTTTGTTTACCAGGGCATTTTGACATTCTAATCTAAGTGCCTCAGTACCATTCATTGTGAACAGCCCTAATTATAATTCCTTTGAAAGGGGACAGTGTAGCATTGTTTGGAACATGGTCTTGGAGGGAAAAAAAGTACTGGGCTAGTATGCATTTAACAATAGGCTGTGTGGAAAAAAAAAAGTGTGTGTGTGTGTGTGTGTGTATACATATAAAGGAGAGCTCTGGTAGCATAGTGCCTAAGGCACTTGATTGCTAACCAGAAGGCTGGAGGTTCTAACCCACCAGCCACTCCTTGGAAGGAAGGTTGGGCAATCTACTTCCATAGTGATACCGCCTTGGAAACCCAGGGAGGGGTCACTGTGAGTTGGATCCGACTCCACGGCACACAACAACAACAACAACAACATATATATATGTAATAATATTATTAGAAATTTTATTGATATAAGTAATATATAGCATACAATTTCCAGAAAATAATAGCATGTACATACTCTTCATTGTACATTCCATGCAGCCAATGAGTTCTACAAGAATGCTTGTTTTGATTTCATTTTTTCTTTTTCTTTTTCGTCTTTCCTAAGACTTTCTATTTCTTTGGTAAGATATTCTATTTTCTCCTTTATTTCAAATGTGTACTTAATTACTTGATGAAATGTTTTTATGATTGCCTTTTTAAAAACTTGTCAGATAATTCTAACCCATCTTATTGCTATCTATTGTCTTTTTTAAAATTTGTATTTACTTCATTGTTGTCTTGAAGATACAGTTTCTACATGTACAGTTCATTGACATTGATTATATTCTTTGAGTAGTGCGACCCTTCTTATCTTCTCTTTCTGAATTGTTCCTCCCCCTTGAACAGAAAGAAATTCGCTGTCCCCTAAGATTCCTAGCTAATCTTTCACTCTGCTGTTGTCAATATACTCCCTTATCGATAGTTCTAAAAGAGAACAGTGCTCAGAGCAGACATTTTTTACTAGTTAAGCTAAACTGTTGTTTGGTTTTAAGAGAATTTCATGGACATTTACAGCCTTGGAAACCCAAACAGGGTTGCTATGAGTTGGAATTGATTCAATGACAGTGAGTTTGGTTTGGTTTTAATGTGATATTGGCAGTTCTACTCTGTCCCATAGAGTTGCTAGGCATCACAATGGATTTGATGGCATTGGGGATTTCAAAGTGATGTCACTAAGAGATTTGTTGTTGTTATGTGCTGTTGAGTTGGACTCGACTCATAGCGACCCCTCCTTGGGTGTCTGAGGCAGTATCACTATGGAAGTAGAATGCCCCATCTTTCTTCCAGGGAGTGGCTGATGGGTTTGAACTGCCAGACTTCTGGTTAGCAGTCAAGTGCCTTAGGTATTATGCTACCAGAGCTCCCTGGGAAGAGATACACAGTATCAAACCATCACATAGTATTTCCATCATACAGATAACAATAGTCATAAATACACCTAACATCATAGATAACGATAAAATGTAAAATAATTCGAAGTGACCAGCTTTACATATTTCTTACCTTTTTAAATACTTTTTAAAATTTAAGTTTTTTGTAATTTAATTTTTTAGTAATGGTTGTGTTTGACATCTTGCTAGCCCAAATCCTTAAATGTTAATAATTGGGTCTGACTAGCTATTCCAAGCTGTCCCCAGCACACCACTGAAATAGGATGTATCTGGACTTTGCTTTATGTTTTCCTGCCATTTTATTTAACCTCTTTAAGCCATTAACATACCTAAAGTTCTTAGAACAACATCCAGATCATGGTAAGTACTTGCTGATAGTTTCTTCCTTGGCTCACACCTTAAGAAACTGATACCTCTCTACCTAAATTATAACAAGAGAGTCCAGAATACATATTAACTTTTATACGTATTATAACATATAATACATATTATAACAACAATCACTTAAAATTTGTTAATGTTTTTCAAAGTGTTATATTAAAAAATAAATTTTTACATTTTAATTTATCTGTATTAGCTATACTTTGTATTTGCAAATATATTATCTAGGAATGCATTCCCTTAAAAGTAACATTTAGTTTTTTTTTCCCCCAAAAGAGTTTTTTAAACTATAACACCTGAGAAGATTCCGAATTACAGTGTATTATGTAGAGCACTTTGAAACTTTAAATGGGAAGAATAATTCCTATTCATAGCTTTCAGTTTTGCCAAACCACTTTCTTTGTATCATATAATAAATATGTTTTGCCAACCTCCTTTCTCTGCCCTCCAGTATTAAGTCTGAAGAGACTTTATTATTCATTCACATGTTCGGAGGTAGCTGTTTCTACCTTAATAGAGCCAAAATTGTCAACTTTTCATATAGTAACTTGTTTTCTATGCCCTAAGGTTTGAAAGAAAATAGTCTCGTAATGGAAAATAGTAAGCTGAGTTTCTGAATGCATAAATGGCTCGATTCTTTATCAGTCTATGCTGTGCTACCTGTCTGGAGGTGGTGAGATGGTCTTCTAACAATAGGGAATAGGGTTTGTGGATAAATATCCCATGAATAACAATATTAGCTATTTCCCATTGGATTTTGCAGTCTCAAAATTGAGCTCTTCAAACTTGAAGACACTACTCTTTCCTGGAATTGTTTTAAATTATAAATAAAATAATACAACTGTGATACAAGGAAGATAAAATTATGTTATAACTATTGAGCCAAACTCAATATGTGATTTATAGCATACATAACAAGCCCATTCAGACTAACAGAGAAGTATGACAGGTAAATACATCTATTTTTAATTGTTAGAATTCATATTGCCAATCATGGAATACTACTATTAATCCAAAAAGTTATTTGGGGCAATTCCAGACCAAAGTAATACATTGTCTAAATTATCCAGCTGTGCCAGTTAAAGAGGAGAAAAAAATCAAGGATTCTTTACATAAAGCATGTAGCTATGCAGAGTCAAGGCTGTGAAGTTTTAACTCCCTCCACATATGTCTTAAAATACCTGGATTTCATTTCATTAAGGTAAAAAGATAAGAACAGATACTGGGTATTTCATATTGAACTATGCTTAATGATCTATTTTCATAATATTCCTTTGGGTAATCAGCAATTTTATTGCTTTAATATTGTAGAAGTGCTGAATTATTCTTGAAGGGGAAATAGAGGAGAAAATCAACTTTAGATCAATGACTTGACATTGCTAGTCAACTTAAAGCACAAGAACATTTAAAAATCCATTTACAAATCTAACTAGCAGATCTTCATCAGAAATCAACAGAAAAACTTTAATTATGTAGAGAAATCTTTCAATGCACTAGAGAGAGTCCCCTTATCGAGTAATGCACATGGGTATTTAACATAATACTCTAGCT
>NW_006921812.1:3154337-3167842 GCF_000298275.1 Orycteropus afer afer | reverse complement strand
ATATTAGCAGTCATCATTTCAAAACTGTTTTGAATGCATTGTAAATGTACACCTTCATTCTAATATCTTAAACTTCGTGAAGTTGAACAATTTGCAATTAATAAAGTAGTTTTCAGCAAACGTACATTTTACTACCTAGTAGGATTTTCAATTTTTCTTCTAATATCTGAGTGCAACTCACAGGAGAAATATTGGGTAAAATACGGAAGCTTTGGAGGGTAGCATCTAAGAAATAAGGTGTGGCTTGGCCTGTTCACAACTGGAAATCAGTGATCTCTCTTCTCTATACCCCCTGATCTTTTTGCCATTTTGCAAATATGAAAAGGACACTCTTGCCTATTTATTTATTTATTTCCTCTCTGCCTTAAAGCTCCTCCTCCTGTCTTTCCATAGTTCACATCCTCTCACTCTTTATATTACTAAAATGTCACCTTCTTGTAGATGCCCACTTTCACTTTTGTATTTAAAATTTCTAGGTTTTTTTTTTTTCTTCAAGGCGGGGGAGTACACATATCATCTGTCATGCAACATAATCATTTATTTTACTTATTATATGCTCACCAATTGGGTTTCCAAGGCTTGAATCTTTATGGAAGTAGATTGCCTCATCTCCTCCCACAGAGCACCTGGTAGGTTTGAAATACTGACCTTCTGGTTAGCAGCCAAATGCCTTACCCACTAGGCTGTCAGAGCTCCTTTATAATGTATTAGGCACTCTGCAAATTTCATGAATGCATTGACAGTTATAACCAGTAAAGGAAAATTGCTTTCTGACAATCTTGCAAAAATACAAACTTACATATGTGACTAGTAAGTTTTATGAAAGTATATAATAGAGTGATTTGTCTTTGTTTGGAATATCAGGGAAGAGTCATTTGAGGAAGTGATAATTATACTCACATCTGAAAATATCAACAGGGTCTTGCAGTCAAAGAGAAAAATACCTGCAAAAGCTCCATGGTCTGTCAGAGTATCTTGATACACTGAATTTACTTCCATGAACACAACTGGTTTTAATTTCAAACTACTTTTAGATTCAAATAATTTTTAATAGGATTTGCCTTGTATAGCACCTTTGGAATATTTATTAATACATCTTAAACAAAATTGAAAACAGTGTGAACCCTTCCTTTAAAAATTAAAAAAGTATATAAATTAAACATTTTAGTAAATTGTTTGATAATTAACATAGCTTTCTAATGTTCTTTCCATTATACAATGTAAATGTACTATCCATGCAAAAACACCAAAGATTTACAAAGTATTAAAAAAATGCATGTTTATGTATATATTCTCATTTGATATCACAAAAATCTAAGCAATTGATTGAGTATCCTATTACTAATTAGGAACCCGAAGTTTACTAAGATCAAATGTTTGTAATTGCAAACCTGGTGATATATCTGCATTGCATCCTGACTTTCTCGGAATTGAAAGAAAATTATAATTAAGAATAATAAATAAAGCTATGTTCTATAAGGGAGAAATTTCTTTTAATAAAATAGAATATAAATAAATGGAGTAAATATTTTTTTTAAAAAATGTATCAATAATTGTCTGAGTTTTGCTGAAATTAAAAATCTTCCTTGAAATATCCCATAAAGAAAATATTCATCAGAAGTTTGTGAGAAATTATTGTCCATACAAATAATGAACCAAAATTTCATTTTATGCCATATGATTTGACATTCAGAAGGCAAGTATCACCACTAAAAGCAAAATAAGGCAACGCAAAATGCAACCATTGCAATGGAGTCGGATCTGACCCATAGCGACCCCTCCTTGGGTTTCCGAGGCAGTATCACTACGGAAGTAGATTGCCCAACCTTCCTTCTGGGGAGTGGCTGGTGGGTTTGAACCGCCAGCCTTCTGGTTAGCAGTCAAATGCCTTAGGCACTATGCAAACAAATTACAGTAGAGAAATTTAGCATGAATAAATAAAACAAAGTAATACAAATTATTACTTTGAGTAAGAATGAGCAACTAAAAAATATCTAGGGATATTGTCATGTTACTGCATAGAATAAATGCAAAAGATATGGAAATTTAGCAAACATTCAAAATGTATAAATAATGAATAATTTGAGTATGTATCTCTAAAACCCACTAATAAGATGGTCTGAAAGAATGGCAACTTTCATGAAACCAACTACATTTATTAATTTAAGCTGTAACTTTGATACAAAATAATAATTTCCTTAAGAATTAGATAAATACTTCTTATTTCAAAGAAAGATTAAAAACTAGATACTATAAAAATTAGAATGAATAAATACAACAAACTATTATAGCCAAGAAATCCCTATGGGGCAGGTCTGGTCTAGTCTGCCACACGGGGTTGCTATGAGTCGGAATGGACTTGATGGTGCTCAACAGCCTACTAAAACACAAGGTAAATTAATGACTCTTTTGCTATCAGATGGTGACTAAGTAATGACACAATAAAAGTATTAACATATATATGGTGATCTGAGAGAAAAGAGTTTAAAAATGACATAACTCTACCATAGTACCATAAGGACCCCTTGGTTAATTTTATTAAAAAATCAATTTTGGATAGCTAATTTAACATTTCCCTCTCTCTTGTGCTCTAATTCAGATATCATTCCACTTGTATCCTGGGACTTCCCTTTTAGGATCACTATGTTTGATGTGACAGAAAGACAATAAAAAGACATATGGCCCTAACAATCCTCAATTTCACTTTCTTTTTCTTTTGAGGCCAAATCAATGCAAACCATCTGTCTCAAGTAGAAAGCAAATGTTTTTAATTTCCTTCTTTGTGATACTTCATCTGTTTATATTTCTGTCTTTTGACTTTTTTCTTCATTTTTACTTTTCAAAATGTCTTAAAATCAGACTATGATGTATTATTTTCTAACTTGTCTTTCCAGGCATATTGTGACCCATAACACAATTTACACTCAAAAGAATAATTTTTTAGAGGCAATATTTAGGATCCTGTGAAAACAAGATCATAATCCTCCTCTATCCATAGTAATTTTTTTTTTTTATTTTTAAATGCCATAGGTTTTAGTTTAATCTAGGAGCTCTGATGGGGTAGTGCCTAAGGCATTTGACTGATAATTAGAAGGCTGGCAGTTCAAACTCACCAGCCACTACTCAGAAGGAAGGTTGGAAAATCTACTTCCATAATGATACAGCTTCAGAAGCCTCAAGGGGTCTGTATTATTCAGATTTGACTCGACTATAGTGAGTTTGGTTCCTGTTTGGTTTAATCTACTGTTCTCAATATATTACAGAATTTCATTTTTTTTTTTTTTTTGCACAAATTACATAAAAGATTTTACTTCTAAATGTCTCATTGAATTTCTTGGCCTGAGATGAAATGTTTTAGAAGATGTTCAGTCTCATAGTGAAATTGATCATTATTATTTTACACAAATGCATTTTTTAGGTAATTTCCAGAATATTTAGTGTTATAGTAAGAATCAAGGAAAATTGTGATTTTTTTACTTAAGCTTACTAAGGTCTGAATTGTCATCATATCCATTTGAGGTAGAAACTGAACTATATAACTATTTATGTTTATCTTATTCTAGGTATTTTGGGATTGAGATGCACATAAAAAATAAATAGGTTGCACAAGGTCATAGGCATCTTGTCCAAAAAGTGATTTGTTTGGAAGAACATTTTCACTTAGGTATATTGTTAAGTTTCATTGCTGATAAGTAGGTGATCCTACCTTAAATTGCAGTTTGTTTTTAGCACCAACATTTCAAATCTATAATGCTGAGCATTATGTGGCAAGCAAAAGCTGAGTGATTCCTAGTCTTCCATCAACCTTGATGCAAATCAAGCAAACGCACAAATTTAAAAATCCAGTCCCCTCTGTTTGTCCAGGGGCCTAAAGGGTCCACTGTTAATCAAAACAAATTACTCTTCTGGTGGCAACACATTGTACGTGTAACTATAAACTTGGCCAAAGAGGGAGAAAAAATTTTGTATCTAAACACTGATAATTTCTAAGTGTTCTTGCCCCAAATAAAAATTTTATGAAACATTTAAATGAAATTAAGTTCATTCAGTTAGTACGAACATGACAAAAATTAATGAAAATAAGCACTTCCACATCTGACCTACGGATGTAAACTTTGTAGTTTATGTTTTTCAATTTTCCATTTTAAACTGTGGAAGGTTAATTGCTGTTACCCTTTCATGTTTCTTGTTAAACAATCACTCTGATTGAAACACCATATGAAGCTTTAGAACCTAGCACTATCCAGTTAAAAGTCAACGACATCTAAAGAAATGAATGATTAGCAGTTGGTCCCAAGCAAAATAACTTCCTGAATGGAAAGTATTTCAGAGTGGCTATACTCTGATTTTAATATTTTCCTATCATAAAACAATATATAACATGTTGGATTGGGTTTTTTGTTTGTTTGTTTGTTTGTTTTGTCTCCATACTCTTTTGTTTGCTTTTATATACTTACAACATTTATTACCTGAGATAAAACATAATCTTTACTATACAAGTCTATAATATATATTTTTTATTAAAGGACTTACTATTAAAACGACTTACTACCTCTTAAAACACAGAAGAATGACCCAATAGATTGATTGAATTAGAAAACATCAAGATAGAAAGTCATATACATATGATTTATTGATTTCATATGATTTATATGAGAAGGAATATTTAAAATCTTCCAATCCATTCTGCTGAAACAGAAATAGAAGCACAAAAACGGTAAGCAAGTTGCTCCAGGTCATAATGCTTTATAGTAGTAGAAGGGGAATAGTAATCATCTATCTTGCCTCTATGTCTAACTTGTCAGTCCCAGGTGTCAAAATTTGAATAGCACATATATTAACCCAGTCATTCCCACTTGGGACTTTCATACATTTGCTACATAAATAACATCTGGGCAATAAACATACCATTATTAGAACAGAATTTTGCCAAAAATATAATTAAATAGAGAAACAACCATCTGCTGATACTCATCCTTAACATAACTTATCAAAGAAAGATTAAAAAAAAACAAAACCTCACTGCTGTCCAGTAGGGTCTACTCATAGCGACCCCTCTTGAGTTTATGAGGTGGTGTCTTTATGGAAGTTGTTGATGTTATGTGCTGTCAAGTCAGACCCGACTCATAATGACCCCTCTGACTCATAGCGACCCTTCTACGGAAGTAGATTACCCGATGTACGGAAATAGATTACCAAAGTAGATCTCTGAGGAGTGGTTGAAAAAGGAAATACTTAACATAAAATTTTAAAATCCCTTTAAATAAAATACATTTCATTTTATACCACACACACACACACACACACACACACATCTCCCTATCTCTGTCATAATATTTGGAATAAAGAAGATTCCAACCCTGGCAAACCCTGGTTTTTCATCCAACAATTAAGAACTACTGTTCTTACTGATCTGGTCGTCGTAAGTACCCAGTGAGATAGGCTGGACAAATAAATGCCCATATTTTACAGATGGGGAAAAAAAAAAAAAGTTTTCTGTGAATGATCCAAGGTTCGCAACCAAGATGCAACCACTGCTGTGGAGTCCCATCTGACTCATAGCGATCCCTCCTTGTGTTTCTGAGGAAATATCACTACTGAAGTAGATTGCCCAACCTTCCTTCCAAGGAGTGGCTGGTAGGTTTGAACTGCCAGCATTCTGGTTAGCAGTCAAATCCTTAGGGACTATGCTACCAGAGCTCCTGTTATATGCCTATATGCCATTTTAAATCACATTTACTTCTTTTATGCTGAAAAAAGTTAAATAAAATTATTGTGAAAGAAAAAGGCAGTTTATTAGTTTTATTCAAACAAGCTTCTACAAAAAAAATACTTCTTTCTCAGACTAGAGAAAATAATAGAAGGATGATAAATACAGAAACTTATGTTTATTTCAGATTCATAATTAGGTAGTAGTACACATACCATTTTATCTGTTTAGTACCTTGTCACTAGCATTTAATGAATGAAAGGAAGTACCAATTGTCATATGGTTTACTTTCTACCTTCTGTTTGCAATTATTGAGTTATAGCACTTTGGTGGTTGAGAAGTGTTTCTTCTGATTAAGACAAAATTTTTAACATCCGTATTCATCCATTCAGTCAATAAACACTTATCAATTCCCCATTATCTTCCAAGCACAGTGGATACAGCCAAGAACAAATAAGACAAGAAACCCTACTGTAATGAAGGTTTCATTCTAGTGAGGAGAAGCAAAGTTTATTATATGAAGCATGATAATTGGTATGGAGAACAAAACATTAACAGCAACAACAAAACAGGAAGGAAGGAAAATGAAGTGTCAAAGATATGAGGGTAGTTTACAGAGTAGAACTCACTGAGACAAGATTATTGAACTAAAATGTAAAGTAAAGGCTGAGGAGCATACCAGTATCTGATGAAGAATGTATTGCAAGAAGGAACAGGAATGACAAAGACTCTGGGCTAAGATTGTGCTTGGCATGTGTAAAGATTGACACAGAAGTCATTATGGTTAGAGGTGAGTCAACATGGGGTAAAGTAGTGAAAGATAGGTAAAAATTAAGGACGGCCTAATCCTAGAGTTGGGAGCTCTGGTAGCATAGTGGCTAAGACACTTGCCTGCTAACCAGACGGCTGACGGTTCAAACCCACCAGCCAATCCTCGGAAGGAAGGTTGGGCAATCCTACTTCCGTAATGATACTGCCTCGGAAACCTAAGGAGGGGTCGCTATGAGTCGGGTTTGACTTGACGGCACATAACAACAACAGCAATCCTAGAGTTCAAGTCTATCAGTTTCTCAGCAGAAGGAAGATAGGGAAGTCTACTTCCATAAAGATTAACCTCCTGGGATACCCATCGGGCTGTTGTGAGTCAGAATTGACTCCATGGCAGTGTTTTTTTTTTAAATAATTCCTAAAGACCATTGTTAGACTCTTAGCTGTTATTTCGAATGAAGCTAGGAAGGCATTGAAGGGTTTTGAGTAGAGGAAGAACATAATCTGGCATCAGAATTGAGACTAAATGAAAAGGAAGAAGAGTAAGCACAATTAACAGGCTACAGAAATAATCTCAGGAAAAGATAACAGTGTTTGCATAGGCATGGTAGCAGTGAAGGTGCTGACATGTGGTTTGACTTTTTTTTTTTTTTTTAAGATGTTGCCAATGACAGTTGCCTTTGGATTAAATAAAGAATATGAGGGGGGGGGATAGGAAAACTAAGAATGGCCCCATAATTTTGATCTGAGCATGTGGATGTATAAATTGCTATTTGTTAAAATGGAGGAAGTTGTAGTTGAAATTGTCTCTCAGCTTCTGTTTCAATCATTAGAGCATTAAATACCTGGCATGGTGCCATTAGCATGGCTGGGGTTGACTTTGTGCTGATCTGCCTCAAACCGCTGCATCCCAGGTTCCTCCTAGTGACCTCCTTTCATTGTCTTAGCCGAGGCTGTGAAGCAGGGCCAAAGGCACTGAACTCCTGGGTGCAGAGGTCTTTTCAAAGGTGGCTGCTGGGGTTGAGCAAGGTTTGCTGGCACCTCACGGGCACTAGGCCAACAGGCCCCACACCGCCCTCTTCAGTGATGTGAGCAGCTCTTTTAAAATAATTTTGGGACAAGAAACTACCGTTCAAGGAGAACAGAGGAAATAGGATCCTTAGGCGATAGCTACCTAAAGCAAGTAAGGGACTATAAAGATTTATCTTGCTTGAATATTGCAAACAATATGGTCAACATTGCCTTATGCTAGTTAATTCATTTGAGGGAACTCTGGTGGCTTAATGCCTAAGACATTTGACTGCTAACCAAACATCCATACGTATATCTTTATATGTAGTATTTTATTGTTCTTAGTTGCTACCAACTTGAATTGGGGTCTTGGCCACCTTATGTAAAATGGAATGAAACATTGCCTGGTCTTGCATCATAATACTTAAATCTTTATATTTTGTATTTCATTAACTTCTCTCATTTCATCTTAGTTGTAAGTATAATTATCTTCATTTTTTAAGATAAGGAAACAATCTCAGAGTAAATGGTTTCTCCCAGATCACACAACTTTTAAATGACAAGACTGGGACTGAGACTCAGCTCAAGTACACAGCATTTCAAAAATCATTCTTAATATTTTTTTCCTCCTGGAGCTTATCAATCTTTTAAAACAAGTTGCTGACAAGTAATTCAGAGATCATCTACCCAAGGCCAGTACCATAGGATGTTGTTATTATGTGCCATCAAGTTGGACCTGACTCATAGCGACCCCTCCTTGGGTTTCCGAGGCAGTATCACTAGGGAAATAGATTGGCCAACCTTCCTTCTGAGGAGTAGCTGGTGGGTTTGAACCGCCAGCCTTCTGGTTAGCAGTCAAGTTCCTTAGGCACTATGCTACCAGGGCTCCCATAGGATAAGACACATTAATCCATTTTAAACATTCACACACACTCATTTAGCAAATATTTATTGAGGTAGCCATGGATGAAATAGCAAAAAGACAAACACATTCCTTGCCTCATGGAACTTTACAAAGTGTCTAAAAATGGAAATAAATTCCTAATTACAGAAATACATTAATGAAAAATTTACAACTTTAAGTGTTTGACAGGGATAGCCTAGCCACAAGGATTGAGGAAACTTTCTTGAAAAAAACTGCACCTGCGATGCCAGGCAGAATGTGTGTGAAAGAAAACCTTGAGCAGGGAAGGAAGTTGGAGTCAAGCCTGGTCACAGAGTCTGATGAGAGTGAGAAAGAGACAGAAGATGAGGGGATATGGTAAGGCTATTTTCTATATTCTGTTATTTTTCTAGAAACTCTTCCACAGAGTATCACATTTTCTTATGTAAAATTTTAATTAAGAATTGTGATAATTTTCAACTTGGATATTAATAATAGTATTAGATGCTTTTGGTATGTACTTTGCATACTTATGAACCGTGCAGGGTATTTGATAAGTTACTGAGGCAAATATATTTTAAAAGTATTTTTATACAAGATAAGAATGAAGAAACATCAACAATTTAGTAGTAAATATACACTGGGTTTGATTGTTTTTATGATAAATTTAAGGCTAGTTTTTTTTTTTTTAATGTATTCAAGCTTTACACAAAATTTTATATAAAGATTAGCACATTATTTTCTCAGATTGCTCTTTTATTCTTTTAAATGAAATATAAGATCCGTAATCACACAAACCATACCTAAGTTTAAACTTCTTGATTTTTATTTACATGCATGCTTCCATTGATCTGCCTTCTGTTTTCAAATTGTTATAGTTATGTATTTTTTCCATGTGCTCCCTTTTACTACATATATTTACTAAGTGATTTCTTAGATGTTGAACTAATGATCATAATATCATTTACTTTTCTTTATTGAAAGCAAGGATATATTATAAAATAATAAATTAATAAAACATCGACCATGGTTTCATAGCTTCAAAGCTATATTTCTTTTTAAATTTCAGATATACAGCAAACTCAGTTTTTTTTTTTCTTTTGACAAATAACACTTATTATAAAGAACTTCAAGGTCATTTTTCATGAGCTATAATATATAAAAGTGAGAGCTATTATTGGTAATTTTGAATGATTTAAAACTTCTTTGTCAAGCAGTGACCTGTGTACTAACATTTCTATCACTTAGTCAAAGCAGATCACTATTTTCAGGGATAATATTAAGATGCTTGTTTTGCAATTATAACTTACAAAAAAACAGTGTAGTTAATGTTATATACAATGAAACACTAAGATATATAATGTAGTCTTTGTTCCAGTATTTCCTACTTAGCAAAAACAAAAACAAGTGCACACACACACACATTCACACTCATACACACATTCACACTCATAATTTCTTTGACCTTGATGTTCAATTAAGCTTGCATTCTTTCTGTGGAGCACATTCACAACATTCATTTCTATGACTTTACCTAGCCCTTAATCCTGGTATTTGCCTTTAGCAGTTCGGCCTACCTAAAGTATTTCAACGTAATTGAAAGTCATAAATGGAAGATTCTTTAAAATTTTGTTTGATCAAGCATTCATCATGGGTTTAGTAGTCTTATTTATATACCTAGGAGCTCTTGTGGCATAGTAGTTAAGCTCTTGGCTGTTAGGCAGTTTGAAGCCACCAGATGCCCAACAGGAGAAAGATTTGGCAGACTTCTTTCTTACATATTACAGCCTTGAAAATCTGTGTGGCAGTTCTATTCTGTCTTATAGGGTCGTTACTGAGTTGGAATCGACTCGATTGTGGGGGTTTGGTTTTTAGGTTTTGGTTTGAGCAGTCTATTAAGTATGCAACAGCATTATGAAAATGTTGAAATATTATGAGAATTTCCAAAATGTGACATAGACACAAAGTGAACACAGGCTATTGGGAAAATGGCTCTGATAGACTTGGCTGATACAGGGTTGCCACATACCTTCAATTTATAAACACACACTATCTGTGAGGTGAAATAAAGAGAAGCACAATAAAAGGAGGTAAATCTATAGTCCTCATTTACTTTGAATTCCACTTAAAAATAATACAAGGTTAATTAGAAGCTCTGGTGGCATAGTGCCTAAGGCATTTGACTCCTAACCAGAAGGCTGCAGTTCAAACCCACCAGCCACTCCTCAGAAGGAAGACTGGGCAATCTACTTCCGTAATGATACTGCCTCGGAAACCCAAAGAGAAGTCACTAAGAGTTGGGTCTGACTCGATAGCAGGGGTTGGGACAAGGTTAATTGTGTTAAATGCCATGCAGGTAAATGCTAAGGGAATGCATAGGGTCTTAATTCAAGATGTTGTTGTTAAATGCTGTCTGTTGGTTCAGATTCATAGAGACCATATGTACAATAGAATGAGACATTGCAATCGTTGATATGTTTGAGCCCATTGTGGCAGCCACTGTGTCAATCCATCTCATTGAGGGTCTTTCTCTTTTTCCCAGACTATTTAGTACACCAAGCATATGTCCTTCTTCAGGGCTGGTCCCTCTTGATAACAAGGCCAAAGGAAGTGAGACTAAGTCTCACCATCCTTGCTTATAAGGAGCGTTCTGGCTGTACTTTTTCTAAGACAGATTTGTTTGTTCTTCTGACATTGCATGGTATATTCAATATTCTTTGCCAATACCATAATTCAAGTGCATCAAATCCTGGAAGACTTTTGATAGCAAGAAATAATGGTATGTATAAAGTAGTTTAGTTTGGAAAGCTATTAGCATTGCCCAGGTTTGATGAGCAGTCCAACTTGACTAAAATGTTGATAATGCATAGGGAGTGATGAAAGATTATGCTAGAAAGGCAAGTTAAGGAAATATTCTGTTGACTATAAATATCTGATTAAAGTTTTGAATTGTATTGAGTATGAGGTATAAATCTTTTTTTTGGAAATCTAACAAGGCACTTATATATTTATATATATAGTTTTATGAATATTACTCTGGAGGTAATAGAAAGAATACATGCACTTGAAGAAGAATAAAAAAGAAAGAATATTGTTATTCTGTGGTGAAAAAATAATGCTTGAACTCGGATACGGTCAGAGAATGGACAAAAATGGTGATTAGAAATTTTTTAAAAAGTAGGAGAAGAACCATTAAGTGCCGATCATTGAAATAACACTTTATATGCATTGTCTCAACCTATTTAATCGTAGAGGAACTCTTAATTATTTTCACACTAAAATGAGGAAAACTGTTCTTAGAAAACTGAATAATGTACTTAAGGTCATATAAGTAATCAATTTTTGGTAAAACAGAGCTATTGCCCTCCACATTCTAGGAGGAAGCACAACCACTTTCAATCTTTCAGTAATTTTTTTATTTCTAAGTTCTTTAGAATGTTCATACATTGAATCGCTTCACATGTCACTTCTATAATCTACATCCCTAACTGTAACTAGTCACTAAATTCCACATGTAGCAAGAATCAACTTTCTCCTGGAAACTTTTGTTAAATTCTGTGTCATCTTGAAATGCTATAGAAAATAATTTCTGTCATCAGATATTGGTATTTTAAAAACTTTTACAAACTGTCAGATGAGAACAATTTAACTCGACATTTCTCTCATAGCTGATATGAATCAGCAGTATCATGTGCAAAAAGTAAATTGTGTGTACCTTGCTGGCTAATCTTCTCTCTGTGGATAAGGTTAACTATTTTAGTTATTAAATTTATATTTTATTTACTTTTTTGTTTTTTAAATAAAAGGCAGAGTAAGAAGGAATGGAAGAGTTTATAAGTAACTCCCACCATCCTTCCCTGTCTTTTCAGCACTTTTATCTGAAATTTCTTCTTTCTCTGTTGTTATTGTGTGTTGTCAAATCACTTCCAACTTATAATGACTGTATAGGACAGTGTAGAATTGCCCCATAAGGTTTCCTAGGCTGAAATCTTTATGCCAGTGATCACTAGGTCTTTTCTCCCACAGAGCTGCTGGTGGGTTTGAACCACTGATCTTTCAGTTAGCAGCCAAGCACTTAACAATTAGACCACTACATCAATTACTTATTTTAATAATCATAGTGTCTATTCTACAACTTGTATTATATATTTCCTAAATCTTACTTAACAAATTTAGTAGATTAATTTAAAATAATGGATACCCAATACCAAAAGATAAACTCTTATTTTATTTTTAGTTTGCTGTTTTCAATGGTGTCACCTACAAATCATCTCTGCCCTACACATGGTGTGGACATTATTACTGGACATTATTACTTAACCATTCCACTTTCACTACCACCTCTAGAGATTTAATTAAGTAATCATGAAGAGTAATGGTATTTTATTTATTTATTTTTAATCTCCACCCATATATATTATACCTTCATTATAAAGTATAACTTAGGGCTTTTTCCAAGCCCTTGGTGGTACCTACTTTAACATTTTCAACCACAATAGAACTTGCCCAAGTCATTAGCACTTAATACTTCATTGCTTTTATTGAGATTTTTAATGTTGTCCTATTCCTTTGTTTCAAAATGTTATCATGTATCCACTGACTACACAAGTATGCATCACTTCATGTCCACATTATATTCTGTATAACAGGACATTATATAGTTGGGATATTGTGTGAACACCATATTAAAATCTTACAGGAGCCTGCTTCTGGTGGTCCTCCTCATTGCTGCTGCCACTGCTCCTGGAGCTCCTCACAGAGGCTGGAGGAACTGGTGGCAGCAGCAGTGGCAGGAGCAGAGCAAGAGAAAGCCAGTGTGGAGGGTGCTGAGTGCACCCTATCCCATCTGAGCAGCAAGAGCGTCTTGGCCCCTGCAAAAACGGCAAGGAGGCCACATGTTCTGACCTTCTCTAATCTCACAAGAGGAAGACAGCAGTAACCCAAGGCCTATTACTGCAAGGCTAAACATGCTGCCTCCCTCCAACCCTTTCACCAACCGTTCCTCCCAAAGCACCCACCACCTCTCTCCTGGGCTCGATAATTCACTGCAGTGGCCACACAGAACTCACAGATTACAGGGTTTATTAGGGAAGCACCAGGCTACAACTCAAGTTCAGGAAGAACACTCAGTCT
>NW_006921812.1:3146697-3154132 GCF_000298275.1 Orycteropus afer afer | reverse complement strand
AGAGTGGGCACCTCCCAGAACATTGTATTGTGCCACTCCCAACAGAAATACTCCAGGTGGACACCTTCAGCAATCAGGAGCTCCTCAGTTGCTCATAGCAAATCCCACCTTGGAGTTTACAAAGACTTATGGGTAGAAAAGCCACACAAAGTAATTTACTACACTGCAGCCCCATACCACCCACCACTGCTGCCACCATCAGTGCCTATCCCACACCAACAGCCAGGTCCCCTGCCTCACCTGTGTGTGTCTCACCTATGGTCCAGTGCTGCACAAGTCCGAGTTTGAGGTCTTTAAAAAAAATTAGGAGCAGGTAATGAGCAAAAGGAGGACTACTTTCCTTTTAAAAAGCAAAGGAAAACAAAATCTAATGGGAACATAGACATACATGTGGTTGGACATTGTTCAAACTATAAGCCAAGTATACTTACATATTGTTTTATTCTTCTTTACATTTCTTGGCTTAGTATGGTTCCTTTTAGGACATATTAAGGAGTCATTATATGTTTGTTTATACAGATGTTGTGATCTCTCTTCTCAAGTATGTTTTTGCCAAGAAACCTGTGAATAGAATGTTGCTGTTGTTTTGTGTATATGTGTATGGGAGGAGGGAGATGATTTTCAAAGCAGCAGTGTTTTAAGTCATTATTCTGGCTTAATTTGAGAAATGCCACAACCTATTTATACAATATCATAAATCAATCTAAGACAATGATGATCTGTGGTTTTACCTTTTTAACCACTTGAAAAACTGGTTTTGCAGACTTGCAGAGGTTATCAAATTTGGAAATTCATATGTTTTGTAAACAAATAATTATAAGACAGTCCTTAAATAAACAAATGAGAGTGTGCATATGCTGCTTATTTTGGGGTGTCTTCAGTAAGAAATGTTTTCATTTAGATTAACAAGGAACAGAGGTGATTTGCCAGAGTGGCATAAACACAGAGTGAATTTTCAGTTGTATAAATCTTTCCATAGAAATTCTAGTTGCTAATGACATCAACATATATATGTTATGACATTCTAGAGGTCAGAATAATCTTGCACAATGGGTAAGCTTTCTATAAAAAACAAAACAAAACAAAAAAACAACTCACTGCCATCGAGTCAGATCTGACTCTTAGCGACCCTCCTTGGGTTTCTGGAGACAATATCACTATGGAAGTAGATTGCCCAACCGTCCTTCCAAGGAGTGGCTGGTGGGTTTGAACTGCCAGCCTTCTGGTTAGCAGAATGCCTTAGGCACTACGCTACCAGAGCTAAAGCAACTGATAAGTTGCTTTGATAAGTATGATCAAAATATCATGATATAGAAACCAAGCCAGAGGGAATTTGGAAGAAAAGCCTGGTGATCTCTTCAGGATATTCAATGTGTATTGCTTGATCTTTATTGTAACGGGTAAGTTTCAGGTATTTCTTCTTTAGGAAGTATAATTTGTATTTTTATTTCATTCAATTTTATACATTCTTCTTAGGAACTATATCTTTTTTTCTGAATGTTGTAAAAGTGTAATATATGTAAGCAGGTATTGTACTAAAGGAAAAATACAATTGTACGATACAGGAGACCTACACTTGCTGGCACAAATGGTTAAGTACTCGACTACTAGCTTAAAGGTTGGTGACTCAAACTCACCCAGAGGAATCTCTGAAGACAGGCCTGGCAATCTGCTTTCGGAAGGTCACAGCCTTGAAAAACCTATGAAAGAGTTCTCTGTACACAAGGCTTATCATGAGTCAGCATCAAATCAACAACAACAGTATGTGTTCCAAGGGAGGCTTAAAGAATTTCCAAACCCAGGAACTACAATCCTGACTATAGCAACAAAAGAGAAATTCATAGAGTTAGAGCAAGCCTGAACTCCTCTCCTCCACATACACACATGCCTACTAATGTACACAAAGCATAGCCTCTTAAACAATAAGGTGACTTGCCTTTGAGTATTCCAAGTATGGAATATTGCATGTGGTACAGAGTACATATATCAGGAAAGCTGGGATCATGTAACAGGATGAACTGAGGAAAACCCAGATCACAGAGAAAGCAGAAATAATTTAGAGAATAAGATTTTCACAATTTTCACTTGTTAGTCTCAGAGTTGCTTGTATAAAAGAGAAATAGGTTGCTTAAAAAAAAAAAAAAAAACAACTAATGGAAGAATAAAGAGTTCTTTGGAATAAGAAAATATGATTGTCAAAATAAATATAGTTATATTTAATAATGCAGTGAGCCAGGCTAACAACCAAACTAATCATCTCTTTGATAAAGCGGAGTTGATTATCCAGAAAGTGGAGCAAAAGTTCACAGCAATGGAAAACATGAGGAAAAATAAAATAAATAAATAAATAAATAAAAGGAGGGACGATAGATACAAAATTTCCAATATGAGTCTAATATTGAATTCTACAGGAGCAGGTCAAATCTAAGAATTAAAAAAAAAATTGTGTATGAAATAACATAAAATAAGATAAAGAAAAGATAAAAACTAAATCCCTGAACTTCCTGTTAGTTTAAGAAGAAATTACTAAAATTCAATAATAATGTTATTGATATTAGAAACCTCATTAACAACTGATACTATGGAGGAAAGAGAGAAATATTTTCTCTGCTCAAAAATAAATCAAACCTAAAAAGCCAAAACAACAACAACAACAAATACTTTTTAGCAATGAGGTCAGTTGAGGTGTGGACAAATACATGTTTTTAATAGAAGGAATTGAATTTTCCTCCATAGACATTATAGGAAAATCATCAGCCAAGAATTTAGAATGCTAAAAGTTAAAAGAATGACAAGAAAAACAATAACATAAGATACAAATAACTATGATGTAAATAAGCCTCACTCATACTCACTGTCATCGAGTCAGATCCGACTCATAGAGAACCCTCCTTGGGTTTCCAAGGTAGTATCACTACAGAAGTAAATTGCCCACTCTTCCTCGTAGGCGTGGCTAGTGGATTTGAACCATCAGCCTTCTGGTTAGCAGTCAAATGCCTTAGGCACTCCATCACCAGAGCTCCCAAATAAGCCTGGAGGGAGGGGAAAAAAAAAAAAAAAAATATATATATATATATATATATCTTCAGTTCAACACCCCCATTATCTAAGATTGTATTTAAATTAGTACAAACGTTCAGGTATGTATTTTGATAATGTATATAAAGACTGCATAAAGTATTTAAATTTTTTTAATAGTAACTTAAACAAAAAATTCAAAGATGTAGAAAAATACTACAGCTTTACCATGAATAGTAAACATAATTTGGATAGTAAAAATAAATAATAACTGGTTATCTGATTTGTATATCTATATAAAAAAACAAACACACTGCCATCGAGTTGATTCAACTCATAGCGACAGTATGGTAGAATTATGAAGCCATTAAAATTAGTGGTAATGAGAGAAATGGAGAATACAGAATATGTGCCTAATGGAATTATCACTGAAAAAAGATACAAAAATAAAAATACCCCAAATTAAATTTCTCAGAATTAAGATTTCAAAAGCCAATCTAAAAATTATATTTATGACTGAAATTAATATTATTTCATTTTTGCTTTTTAGCAGTGGGTAAAGTTAACAAATCTAATGCAATAAAATACTTTATACTTCGGAGAAATTGTAGAGAAAGCTAAAGAATGTTTTAATTACATATATATATATATATATATATATATATATATATATATATATAGTGTTTTTAAAGAGTTCACTTCATAGGGTCAATATTTTAATCATGTTGCATCAGATTATTATTTGATTGCTAAATATTCCTTTAAAAAATTAACAGGACTCCTAGGAATGGTTGAGTAACTGCAGATTTTATATGTCATACCTAGCATGTCTAAAAGCTTTTTCTCATTATGCAAAAAGTCATGAATAATCAGGTCAAAGCAGTATGCAAAGAAAATTATCAGACTGTGAAACTAAGGAAGGCCCTATTAGGCACAAGCTGTACACCTGTTTGCTCAATTCTCACTTTAAATGGTTTGTCATTTTGTTTATAAAATGTCATTACACTGAGAGTTCTATGAGTAGGGGGAAAAAGTATCTTGAAATGAAGCCTACTCAACAGAAAAAACATATTATATTTGCCTTAACAGCAATTCTTCAAAAGCCAAACTAAAACTAACCCCTGAAATATTATAGCTATTAACCTCATATTTTAAACTTATATGATTTTACATATAAAGTAGGACTTCTCACTATAAAATAATAACCAATCCCAATGAGAAAAATTGGTCTGTTAAAAAGAAAAAATCCTAGGTATGTTTATATGAGAGTCCTTGTTTGCTGAAAATATTAATTTCAAACATATAGTTTTACCTTTAGACCAAAAGCTATAAGGATTTTAAAAGAATTAAAATAGCTAAGCATTACTTTAAAAAATCTTTTTACATATAGCTGTGTTATAAAAGGAGCTCTTGTAGCATAATGACTGGTAATCAAAAGGTCTGCAGTTCAAACACATCAACCGCTCTGCAGGAAAAAAGATGAAGCAGTCAGATTTTGTAAAGATTTACAGCCCTGGATTCCCTATGGGACATTTCTACTCTATCCTATTCCTATAGGGTGAAGATGAGTCAGAATTAGCTCTATGGCAGTGAGTTTGGTTTGGTTTTGGTGCTATAGAGACATATTATTGTTAAGACTATATGTCAAAATAGAAATATTTCAGTTTATATTTTATTCTACATATTTCCTGCATTAAAACAATACAAATAAATGCTTAAAATGTTGAAGATGTTTGCTATATATGTTCTTATGTATGACTTTACAAAACAATGTGGCAGATAGCTGTGTTTACAAAAAGTTTATAGTTACTCATTTCCAGTTAAATTTTATATACATAAATGTTTGATATATTTGGCCATTTGTTAGAAGTCACATTTAAAAATTATTTTTAAGCCCAACATTTTTATTGTGAAAAAAAATATATAATTTTTACTTTTTACATTTATTTTTCTTACATTATTATATTTATTATTATTTATTATTATCGGTATTATCTTAACCCACAACATTTATTCAGCTGAATTGTCCCTCTTCAAATTCACTCTTTATGATTTGTATCTTTGTAATAGGCATACAGAGTTTAATTGGACAGGTAACTACAGATTTACTGCAATTCTACTTTGAGTTGAATTGATCAAAATATCTTGAATAATAATAATAATAGTAATAATAAATAATAATAATAAAAGTCACTAGATAATGAAATCAATTCAACAAGAGGTTAGTTAAATATCTTGTTAACATCATCATTTCATTCTTTCCCCTCTAGTCCTCGACAAATTGCACACTTTGGTTACTGGTGAATATCCTCTATCTATGTCCAGACACTTTTTGTTTTTTCAAATTAGCCATAGTGACTGTTATACAAAGTAATACTTTTTTTCTTTAAGTAGGATATGCAAACTTGGTTTTATAATGAAAGATATTTTTACATTCATTTTCCTTCTACTGTTATCAAGCTGAATTTCATATTTTTTGTTGCTCAACTTGTATTTTAATAGGTAAATGGCATTATTTAGATTACTAATTATAGTAATGACAATAGAAAATTCAGGTCTCTTGATTTCTTTGTCAGAACCAGTTTTCTAAAAAATAATAAAAACCAATTGTTCTTATTTATCAATGCTTTTACTGTAGTATGAAGACAGTAATAATGATGTCATTATTTAGATTGGTCATAACAAATTAGTGTGGATTTTAGTTTTCTGGATAATGGCCATTATTAATTATTAGACAGTTGACAACTAAGGATTTCATCTTTAATAATTCTAAAATAAGACACCATGATATGTTTAATATATATTTTATTTTTCTAAAAAAAAAAAATTAGATTCTTATTTAAGCAATAAAATATCAATGGCATTAAAGTCAATTAGTTCTGGCTTTTAAATCCCAGATCAGGCACATAGTAGTATTGCGATCTTGAGAAAACATAAATTTCCTGAATTTCTGTTTCTTTAATCTAAAACTGGTTCAGTACTTTAACCTTACAAGATCACAGTAAGGATTAGAAGTAGTACATGGAGAGCAGTTACCTTTCTTCCGGGTATATGCTGCATTTCAACAAATAGAAATATCAGTGCTTTCTGTATCAATCCATCTTCAACCATTATCACTTGTAAACTTCTAGAAATGTAATTTTTTCTATATATTTCCATGGATAATTTGAATTAGATATTTACAAATTTAAATATATATTGCAAAGAAAGTAGTGTAAAAGAATGTAACCAAAAAACCAAACTCACTGACATCGAATCAGTTCTGACTGATAGTGACCCCCTTTGGTTTTCCAAGGTGTTAATTCTTTATGGAAGTAGATTGCCCAGTCTTCTTTCCATGGAGTAGCTGGTAGGTTTGAACATCCAACCTTCTGGTTAGTAGTCAAATGCCTTTGGCAGTACACCACCAGAGTAAGCACCTTTAAAAACATATTAATATATATAACAATTATTACTAAACTGATCTACATTTTAAAGTAAGGGAAAATGGATAGCTTTCAGACTGACATAAAATGTAGCTGCAAAATTTGTAAGGTATTCAATTACATGCATATTTCAAGTAATTGCACAGTGAAATAGGAAGTTAGCTAGGCTGTACCTGATCTATATGCAACATGAAAAATTTGAAGATAAGATTCAGATGGAAATTTGACTGCTATAGTTTAGGTGTATATTCCTTTGAAGATACCTCAATTAGAGCCAGTTTTATTTACTCCAGTATTCTGCTTTAACAAGATTTTCTTTTTTTCCGTCATGGCTAATTTCCCAGAGATAGGTTGAATTGACAACCTTAGCCGTTATTTATTACTTATTTATTTCAAATATCCCCCAAGACACTGCATTCATTATTTTGGTAGACTCCATGATACACTAAGAAGCTCTGGTAGCATAGTGCCTAAGGCACTTGACTGCTAACCAGAAGGCTGGTGGTTCAAATCCACTAGCCACTCCTCGGAAGGAAGGTTGGGCAATCTACTTCCGTAGTGACACTGCCTCGGAAACCCAAGGAGGGGTCGTTATGAGTCAGGTCTGACTTGACGGCACATGACAACAACAACAACAACATGATACACTAAGACTCCAGGAGATGATACCAGCCACACATTTTTTTTTTTATAGTTGGAAGTATATCTTTATTTTTCTAAATATTTATCACTTCTTACTGTTGCAAGCAATCATACAAAAAACACAGAGCTTGCATGTGAATATTTGTCAGACTAAATGCCTCTTCCTTATCATCCATCCATTGAACTTCCATTTTACAAATGGAAAATAAGATACACTTAAATGATTTGCTTAAATTCACACATCTAGTTAGTTACAGGAGCTCTGGTAGCATAGTGGCTAAGACACTTGCCTGCTAACCAGATGGCTGGCGGTTCAAACCCACCAGCCACTCCTCAGAAGGAAGGTTGGG
>NW_006921812.1:3144961-3146597 GCF_000298275.1 Orycteropus afer afer | reverse complement strand
AACAACAACAACAACAACAGTTAGTTACAGTGTTAGGAAGCCATTGAGTGTATTCTGAGTTCCATTCAAATTGCTGCCTCCACATTACTAATTATGGAGGGGTGAAGTACATAGATTGCATTTTCTTTTAATTCTACCAAATCTCTGTGGAATGTCTCTTTTAAATGAGGTTAGCGACAGGAATGTCAATGGGTTAATGAAAGCGAAAACTACTGCACATTTTGTTTCAAATTCACTTTAGTCTTGTGATTCTGCATGCTGTTTGATTCTAGGACTTGACTGTATGTTTACCAAGCACAGTTAAGATAAGAAATGCCAGTTATCTGGTTAATTTGTCATTGTAGACAGGCAGTCAAGCCCCAACATGAACCTTCTTTACTGGGTATGATCTGAATTAACTGTAGACAGAGTCTAAATTGATTTGCTAATTACTAACTTTTCCTACACTTTGTTTCCTACAGACTTCCCCTGAAAAAAACAAAAATTTTACTATGATAAATAGTTTATCTTCCCACTTTCCAATTTTAGTCTTTGAAATTTTAAGACTTATGTACAAAATAAAATTGCCCTTTGTGTGTCTAAGGCACTTGACTGCTAACCAGAAGGCTGGCGGTTAAGACCCCCGAGCCATTCCTCGGAAGGGAGGTTGGGCAACCTACTTCCATAGAGATGCTGCCTCGGCAACCCAAGGAGGGGTTGCTGTGAGTCAGGGCCTACTTGATGGCACATAACAACAATAATATAATAACAAAGGAGCTCTGATGGAGTAGTGCCCAAGGCATTTGACTGCTAACCAAAAGGCTGGCAGTTCAAACCCACCAGCCACTCCTCAGTGGGATGAGTGGGCAATCTACTTCCCTAGTGGTATTGCCTCAGAAACCCAATGAGGGGTCCCTATGAGTCAGTTCCGACTCGGTGGCAGTGTGTATATAATAACAAATACTGTACTGCTTTTTTTTTTTAAACTACTACTTAGTGCAGCATATTTTAAATAATTTTACTTTTACTCACCCATTTAATCCTATTAGATAGATACTAAAATCTTTCCATTTAAAATACTAGTGAGAGGTTGAAAAAAATTTAACTAAAACCATATAACTTCTTGTTGCTATATGCCCAGTCATTTCTACCTAACAGCCACCTCATGTGAAAAAGTAGAACTGCCCTCATAGTATTTTCTTTTCTGTAATCTTTCCAAGGGCAGACCCAGGTTTTCTCCTGCAGGGCCTCTGGGTGTGTTTGAACATGAACCTTTCAGTTAACAGGCCATTGTGTTACCAGGGCTCTGGAATGTCATATAACTAGGAAGCATCAAAGCAAGGAGGCAAGTACTTTCCTGCCACTGCCTTGTAAATTCTCAATAAATATTTGTTTGTGTGATTGAAATAGATTTTTACTCATGAGAATGAAAATATATAAAATGAATATTAGTGTTATTTTCATACCTTTTTTCAGATAGAATGAAAATTTATTCCTATTATTTTGCTCATTAATTATAAAGCACCTCCTATGTCTCTAAGTGGGAGCTCTGGTAGCATAGTGGCTAAGGCACTTGTCTGCTAACCAGAAGGCTGGCGGTTCAAACCCACCAGCCACTCCTCGGAAGGAAGGTTGGGCAATCCTACTTCCGTAGTGA
>NW_006921812.1:3131033-3144271 GCF_000298275.1 Orycteropus afer afer | reverse complement strand
CCAGCCTTCTGGTTAGCAGTCAAGTGCTTTAGCCACTATGCTACCAGAGCTCCTAGTTTGTCTCTTAAGGAATGGCATATCTGCTGTCCAGATAGCCAATATTCTATACTTGCCCATTGATATGATTTGTAGTCAGTTAATTCTGTCAGATCTCCCAGATTTCCCCTAAGTCATTCTCCATTACAAATCTTCCTACACATAGAAGCACAGATATATTTAAAAAGGACATCTTACTGTGCCACTCCTTAATCTAAAAATTTCAATAGTTCTTCATTCTTAATAAAATTTAGTCTACCAAACTAACTTGCATTCTCAGTATTTCCAATCTTCCTGTTTATTAGTAAAATAAACTGTACTAGAGAATATATTTGAAACAAATCCATGATTATGCCCTTCTATACTTTTTGTATTCCACATTTCTTCTTCGAACTCAAAGTACCTATACATTCTTATCTTTGGGATCTAGTTTGTAAATACTGCTCTTCCATGCCCAATACATCATCCACATTTCCAGTTCTCTGTATACATAGATGGGAGCTCTGGTGACATAGTGCCTAAGGCATTTGACTGCTAACCAGAAGGCTGGTGGTTCAAACCTACCAGCCACTCTCCAGAAGGAAGAGTGGGTAATCTACTTCTGTAGAGATACTGCCTTGGAAACCCAGGAGGAGGGGTTGCTATGACTTGAATTGACTTGACGGCAATTAGTTTGGTTTTGGGTATGTACGTAGATGTATATGTGTATGTAGATAGATAGATAGATAGATCGATAGATAGAGATATTCTGATTGCAATTACATTGTATTCATTCCCTTCTCCATGGTGCTATTAATTTATAATGTTTTCTTGACATTTTTGTATGCTGTATTTTGTAAAGCTCTATCACCCTTACGTTACGTTCACTTAGCGCATTTAGGTCATTAATTTTGGTTTACTCAACATTTCTTTGATCATAATCTGGTCTCCTAAGATTTACTAAATAAACTTATATATGTGCTTACAGGCTAGCATTTGAATTTATAATCATAGCTGGAAATCAGAAGCGTTAACTGATTTTCTTAAGATCCTGTGAACTAGGATTTACAGATCTCTGATTTCAAAAACACATGCTCTTTCGATGTATACCTAGGGCATCTTCAAGGCTTTGATCTGTGACATTGTTTAAGAGATCAGGTGAAACCTGGCTTGGTGTGGGCTGATATTTATATCTAACTGGTAAATGTAGATTTCTGGTGGTGGGGAGATGAAAACTAGCAGGAGTTTCCAGAGGATGGTGATGCCCAGATTTCTTTGGATGACTTCTTGATTATAGTAAGCCATGTGATTTTAAGCAAAATACCTGTAATACAATTGGGAGGAGCCGGGAAGAACTAGATAGAATATTAAAGCCTCAGCCATGCAACTGAGCTTTAGGGAACACTGCTGTAACAAGCCTAGTCTGTTTCTTTCATAAGGCCTTGGACTGCCTGTTTATCTTGCTTTGACCTCTTTTTCCCCACCCAGATCTTCACTTGGTTGCCACTTTCTGAATAGTCATGGGTTTGTTCAATTTTACCTTCTCATAGAAATCCACATAATTATTCTGTTATATCTTCATAGCACACATTTTCACTGAAATAGTTTATTTAATTATTACTTGCATTATTATTAATTTTCCCAAGTTAAAAATAAGCTTGTTGAAGTCAAGGACTCTGTCTTTCATATCCAGAGTCTAACACACTGACTGAGTGGAGGAGATACTCAATAGAAAAGACAATAAATATTTCTTGGCTGACTTGAAAAAGTGAGGGAAGAAATGAAGGCACAGACTGATTTATACCAATTAAACAAAAGAGGATTTTATCCTGTGGGGTAGCTGTTACTTATTATTCAAAGATTGTGTCTTGGTCTATTGCCATGTTACTTAGGCCTAAGGAAGGGGAAAAAGGGAAAAAAAAAAAAAAAAAGGATATCCACTCTGGTTGCTGTTGTTAGGAGTACTCTCATGTTAGGCAAAATCAGCTTAGAGACTAGAACAGGCTTTAGCTGCAGGTTAACAACCTGAGTACCTAAAACTTTACAATGCTGTTGGTAATTGCAAATCAAGTAGATTAACAGGTATTTCCTAGAATACACAGGAGAGTTCTTGTCAGAGGAGCCAGAAATGGAAACAGAAAAGCCCCTTGTGGGAAAATAAAGTTTCACTTGGAAATAAAGCTCACAGAGAACTCTTCTTCTGAAATCAGAGACTTTACTGTCTTTAATAGCATGTGGTGATGATGCAATTAGTTATATTTCCACAGAATATATGTTATTGCTTCATTTGAAAAACATACATGCTTATGGTTTGCATTCATCTGCTAACTTAAATTGGATGACTAAATCCACTCAGTGGGACCACATAAGAAAAGGCAAGGCAATCTGCTTCCATTAAGCTTACAGCAAGGAAAAACCCTACAAACCTAAATTCTGCTCTAACATGGATTCTCCACGAGTTGGAATCACCTAGAGGACAACAAACAACAACATATACTAAGGAAATGCTGACTACTGGATGTCTTTGGCATTTTCAGTGGATGTGTTTGCAGAACAGTCCTAGGATTTTATTCTGGTTACCTAGTGCCTCTCTGACAAGAATATATACCACAGACAGGATGGCCTTAACAAACGAGTTTAATCCTCTTACAGTTTAGAGGCTTTAAGTCCAAGTTCAAAGTGCCAGGCTCTAGGGGCTGGATAATAGCCCCTGAAACTTGGGTTTTAGCTCTGCCTCCTGCTCCCAGCCACTGAAACTAGAGGCTTTTCTTCACTCAGACAGTTGCTGGCTGCTGAAGCTGACAAGCCCAAGGTTGACAAGTAGAAAGGCACAGTCCCGATGTTACCAAACCATACGGCAGACCATTAATTCAAGTCCGTTGAAAGGCTCAAGGTTGGCAGGACATGGCATGGCTCCATGCAGGATTCAAGTGTGCTATAAGCTAGAGACCATTCTCCAAAGCTTCTGTTTACATACAGGAAGCAGACCACAGCCCTAAGGCAGCTACTCAGCTGCTCAGTAGATTCCACCATGGAGTTGATTACCAGTCTCTTCGTGGGGAATACAACATCCAGCTGCCCAGCCATTCAACAAAGCCCAGCCAATGTGACACACAAACTTAAGTACCACAGATTTCAAATAGGAAAAAGATGGAGGAAAAAATTTGAAAGAGAAACAAAGAGAAAGAGAGCCCCTGAAAGGCAGGGACAGTCTTCATCTTCCCTCACTCAGGTTTAGCTGAATATGTTGACCATAGGAAATGTGTGTGGAATGAACTGTCTTATCCCGAATCATATAAATAAAGAGGTACACACTAGAATAGTTTTAACTTTTGGGAAAATGATGACATATTTAAATGCTGACATTCACTTATTGAGTCAACTCATTTTGATGCAAAAATTCAATGAGAAGGATGGTAGATAGTCATTGACTAAAAATACCAGAGAGATGTGACGTCTTTAAACAAACCATCATTGAAAATCCAAAATCAAAACAGTTACATGTAAATGTCAGCAAATCAACTGTGATTCTTTAAATTCCCTAAAACAGAATAACAAATACCTGTCCTCACCATAAAACTGAGTGGATTGTTATAACATTTCTTTTGAGCCCTATTATAATTTTAAAAGGTCATGTTCTCCTTTTAAAGCTGTTTTTTTTTTTTTTTTAACATTTTGTGTTTGAGGTTAAAATGTACACAGCAAATTTGTTTTCCATCCAACAATTCATATATAAATTATTCTATAACATTGGTTGCTATCTCCACAATGTGTCATCACTTTCCTCATTTCTACCCTGCCTTCCTTGTTTCCATCCCTCCAGTTTCCTGCCCAGGTAAAAAGAGGCAGGAGGCAAGGGTAGGCCCCAAAAGCTCCCTAGTGTCAGAAAAAGGGGGGAGCAGCCAGCGACCTCACAGTGACAGGTTCCAGGTAGGAATTAGGTAGGGGAGGGTGCAGAGGTTTCCAACAGCTAAGGGAGACAAATTTGTCTGTCCATTTGTCAACCTGTGAGGATTGAACTTTGCTGTGAGGCTTGAGGCTGTGCCACTGGTGTTTCAAACACCAGCAGAGTTGCACATAGTGCACAGGTTTCGACGCAGTTTACAGACTAAGGCAGACTAGGAAGAAGGAGGAGGCCATCCACTTCTCAAAAATGGCCAGGGAAAACCTCATAAATAGCAGAGAAACACTGTCTGATACATTACCAGGCAACTTTATGAATAGCTTAGAAACACTGTCTGACACAGTGCAGGAAGATGACCCCCTTGGGTCAGAAGGCACTCAGATTGGTACTGGGAAAGGGCTGCCTCATCAGAGTAGAACCGATCTTTAATGATCTGGGTAAAGTAAGTCTTTCAGGACCTCCATGCACTGACATGGCACAACTCAAATTGAGGAGAAACAGCTGCAAACATCCATTAATAATTGGAACAAGGAATGTATGAAGTATGAATCTAGGAAAATTGGAAGTTGTCAAAAATGAAATGGAGCACATAAAGATTGACATCCTAGGTATTAGTGAACTGAAATGGATGGGTTTTAGGCATTTTGAATCACACAACTATATAATCTACTATGCTGGGAATGACAAATTGAAGAGGAATGGTGTGACATTCTTCACCACAGAGGATGTTTCAAGATCTGTCCTGAAGTACAATGCTGTCAGTTATAGGGTAATATCCATACATCTACAAGGAAGACCTGTTAATATTACTATAATTCAAATTTATGCACCAACTACCAAAGCCAAAGATGTGGAAATTGAAGATTTTTATTAACTTCTGCAGTCTGAAATTGACCAAACATGTAAATAAGATGTGTTGATGATTTGAATGCAAAAGTTGGAAAAAAAGAAGAATCATTGACAGTTGGAAAATTTGACCTTGGTGACTATTAACACTGGATGATAGAGTTTTTCATGACCAATGACTTATTCCTTGCAAATACCTGTTCTCAACAACACAAACGGTGGCTATACGTGTAAACTTCACCAGATAGAGTACACAGGAATCAGATTGACTACATCTGTGGCAAGAGGAAGTGGAAAAGCTCAATATCTTCAGCCAAAACCAGGCCAGGAGCTGATTGTGGAACAGACCATCAACTGCTCATATGCAAGTTCAACCTGAAGTTAAAGACAATTAAAACAAATCCACAAGAACCAAAATATGGCCTTGAATATATACTTCCTGAATTTAGAGACCATCTAAAGAATAGATTTGATTTATCAAACACCAGTGACCGAAAACCAGAAGAATTGTGGGATGACATCAAGAGCATCATTCATGAGGAAAGCAATATGTCATTAAAAAGACAAGAAAGAAAGAAAAGACCAAAATGGATGACAGAAGAGACTTTGAAACTTGCCCTTGAGAAGAGAGTAGCCAAAGCAAATGGAAAAAATGACAGGATAAAAGAGCTGAACAGAAGATTTCAAAGAGCATCTCAAGCAGACAAAGCCAATTACTATAATGAAATGTGCAAAGATCTGGAGTTACAAAACCAAAAGAGAAGAACACGCTCAGCATTTCTGAAGCTGAAAAAACTGAGGAAAATATTTAAGCTTCGAGTTGCAGTATTGAAAGATTCTATGGGAAAGATATTGAATGATGCAGGCAGCATCTAAAGAAGATGGAAGGAATAATACCCAGAGTCACTGTACAAAAAATAACTGGTTGATCTTCATCTATTTCAGGAGGTGGCATAAGTTCAAGAACCAATGGTACTGAAGGAAGAAGTTGAAGCTACACTGAAAGAATTGGCAAAGAACAAGACTCCAGGAATTGACAAAATATCCATTGAGATGTTTCAACAAACGGATACCCCACTGGAGACATTCACTTGGTTATGCCAAGAGATTTGAAGGACAGCTACCTGGCCAACTGACTGGAAGAGATCCATATTTATACCCATTCCAAAGAAAGGTGATCCCACAGAATGTGGAAATTATTCAACAATATAATTAATATCTCATGCAAGTAAAATCTTACTGAAGATAATTCAAAAATGATTGTAGCAGTGTATTGACAGAGAACTTCCAGAAATACAAGCTGGTTTCAGAAGAGGATGTGGAACGAGAGATATCATTGCTGATGTCAGATGGATCTTGGGTCAAAGCAAAGAATACCAGAAAGATGTTTAGTTTTGTTTTACTGACTATGCAAAAGCATTTGATTGTGTGGATCATAACAAATTGTAGATAACATTGAGAAGAATGGGAATTCCAGAGCACTTAATTGTATTCATAAAGAACCTGTACATAGACCAGGAGACTGTCATTCAAACAGAAAAAGGAGAGTGCATGGATTAAAATCAAGAAGGGAGTGCATCAGGGTTGTATCCTTTCATCACATTTATTCAATCTGTATGTTGAGCAAATAATCCGAGAAGCTGGACTATATGAAGAAGAATGTGGCATCAGGATTGGAGGAAGAATCATTAACAACCTGCAATATGCTGATGACACAACTTTGCTTGCTGAAAGTAAGGATGATTTGAAGTACTTACTGATGAAAATTGGAGAATACAGTATGCAGTATGGATTACATCTCTATATAAAGAAAACAAAAATCCTCACAACTGGACCTATAAGCAGCATTATGATAAATGGAGAAAAGATTGAAATTGTTAAAGACTTCACATTGCTTGATTCTACAATGGATGCCAACTGAAGTAGCAGTCAGGACATCAGGTGACATACAGCACTGGGCAAATTGGCTGCAAAAGACCTCTTTCAAGTGCTGAAGAGCAAAGATGTGTCCTTGAAGACTAAGGTGCATCTGACCCAAGTCATGGTGTTTTCAATCGCCTCATATGCATGTGAGAGCTGGACAATGAGTAAGGAGGACCAAAGAAGAGCTGATCCTCTTGAGCTGTTGTGTTGGCAAAGAATGCTGAAAGTACCGTGTACTGCTAAAAGAACTAACAGGTCTGTCCTGGAGGAAATGCAGCCAGAATGCTCCTTGGAGGAGAGAATGGTCTGACTTCGTCTCACATACTTTGGTCACGTGGTCAGAAGAGACCATTCACTGGAGAAGGATGTCATCCTTGATAAGGTGGAGGGTTGACAGAAGAGGGGAAGGCCTTCAACAGAATGGATTGACAAGGTGGCAGTGGCGATGGGCTCAAGTATATAGTAAGAATCATGGAGCTCATTCAGAACTGGGCCATATTCCATTCTGCTGTACATAGGGTTGCTATGAGTTGCAGATGACTCGATGACACCTAACAACAGTTTTGCTGCCCCACCTTGCCTTCTCATCTTTGGTTTTGGACAAATGTTACCTATTTTGTCCTGTATAGTTGATTGTTCTAAACAGTACATTCCTCAAGTGTATTATTGTTTATTTTATTGGTCAGTCTATTAGTTGGCTGAATGGTGACTTTGGAAGTAGATTCAGTTCCAGGTTAAAAGGGTATGTTGGGGCAATAGTCGTAGGGTTCCTCTAAACTCTATCAGACCAATAAGTGTGGTCTTATTAATTTGGATTTTGTTCTACATTTTTCTCCTATCTTAAAGAGACTTTCTATGTGTCCCTGGTCAGAGTGCTTGGTAGTGTTAGCTGGGTACCATCTAGTTCATGTAGTCTTAGGCTAGAGGAAGCTGTGGTTCACATTGTTCAATTGGTCTTTTGGATTGCTTGCTTCCTTGAATCTGTGGTTATTCACTCTCCTTAGTTTCAGGCAGGAAGATACGAATAGTTATATGTTCTTATATTTATTGTCTTATTGTGTCTTAAGAAAAAAAGAAACATTAATCAAAAAAAAAAAAATCCTTGTAACAGATAATTTATATCAATTTAAAGATCACATAAGCATTATTAGATAAATATAATGGTGTTGTTGTACACTCAGCTTTTTGGAGAAAGATTGAAAATATATATATGTATTAGGAATGGGAATAGCTATGACCAAATAAATGTACTCTTCTTTTACCTTCAGATATTTAAGAGTTTCTACAATTCTCTGTAAGATGACATAATGCACATATCTGAATGCCTTGCTTAAATCCATTTCAGATTAGGAAAAGAAAAAAAAAAAGAGTTGCTTCTTATTCTGTGGCTTGTAAATACTTATATATAATATCATGGAAATAATCATAAGAGTATAGATAGAAGAGTGATGTACAAAATGTAGCATAGATCAGAAGATGTCAGTATTTATTCTAAAAGTGCATTAGTTTTTGAGAGCCCTACTCACTATTGAGTCTAACTGTAATGATATAATACGGCCTCCTTATAGCCCATATCACTCAGAGATTATGGTTGGAATGTGACCAGTAGAAGGCTTTTTATCCAAAACAACCTAGTCACTTTTTCTTTTTCTTGGTTATTGAGTCAATTGTGATTGTTTCTGAAGAATTCTGATAGCTTTAGTATATAGAACTTAAGTTATTTTAAACGGTTCATCATAGATCCTTACAGTGTAGTTCTGTTTTTCTCCTCTACATTCCAAAGACTTAGGCACACCCAGGAATAACAATATATATATATTCTCTGTAATAAAGTCATTATCAGAATATCAGTAAAAAAGACAATGTAGAACAGAGATTTTCAACAATACGGCAAATATCCTCAAAGCTAATAACTCAGTAAATTACTTTCATAAAGTGTTTTATCACTTACAAGGACCTTTTACATACTTCTTAAGGAAGGCATGAGTGATAGGTGTCATTACTTCATTTTCCAAATGAAGGGCCTAGTCTCATTGCTCCTGAGGTTTGTGAATTCTCATCCAGTCATTTTCCACTATGGCACAGTCCCACCCAACTGTGTACAATGCACTATGGAAGTGGTTCCTAAATACTGATTTCTGGACCAGAACAGATATATGAAGGAGGTCCCACAGAAAATGAGCAAAATGAGTATAAGTTTCATATAAGGGACCAAACATTAGGATTATATACTTTCTTCTGAAATATTCTTTCTGAAATTTTTGGTGTCAAAATACATTCTCTTTATGAAAAAAATAATTTTATATAAATGACAGTTATCTATTTTAGTGTTCTTGACAACGTTTTTTTAATATGGCAACTTGCTGTCAGTCATCATTTATTAAAAAAAAAAAAACTGATAATAGAAATATAAAATACAAGATCCACTGTACCAGAGACATGTGGAGGTAGAAAAATTGCTTCCATGCAGTCCCCAGACTTTTTTTTTACAGACTAAAATTATTGTTTGAGAAAGATTTTGGCCCTTTCTCTGAGTGGCTATCATCTGATCCTAGAATGTAGAAAGCAGAGCTCTATATTCTATGTAAGACAGAAAACAGAAATTGGAGTTTAGTTGTTAGACTTGAATAAGAAGCATTGAAATAAAAATCTGATATATGGGTAGAGAAGAGCAAAGAAGTGATTACAAGAAAAAAATCTTGGTTGTTTTATTTCATTAATGAAACTATGATGTGCAATGACACATGAACTATAGTATATTCCTCTACCTCTGTATACTGAAAGGGCAAAAATGCATAGTCCAGATTACATTTCAAGATGCCTAGATTCTGGGAGGTACCACATAACATACAATCTCTCTTCATCCTTGCATCTGAAAGGAGTCCTCTTTCATGAAGGGTGCACTGTACTTCTCAATCTATAATTCCAACGAAGATAGGTTTGGTGAATACATACAGCTTCTAAAATAGGATAATATTATTCTTTCTCAGTGTATTTGGTAGTAGGGAGAGGAAAGCAGGGAGGATGAGGTTATAAATATAATTTTATCAAGTTTAGTATAGTCTCCTGTAAATTTCCCTTCAATATTTTTGTGCTTGTTTCGAATTGTCTGCTAGTGTGCTGTGTTAGCAGACACCAAGAATGCTTGAGGAAGAAATAGTTGAGAGGTTTTAGAAGATGATTCTGAATTCATCAGATTTCCTGGAGGTAGGAGGCAGTGTTAGCATGTGATTCAATATTATTTATGTATATAAATAGGTATATATATAAATATATATATATATTTATATATATATACTTGTATATATAGTCTATTTTCCACAATGAAATCCTTCTGAGTGTATGAGTTCAAAGTGTTCTACAGAGAATATGTTGTCTGCAGAATACTGTAGAATACTGTACTTCACAGGTACACTGCAAAGGAGCCAAAGGGCTGGGATGACTGTCTTATTATGATGCTCTTATCCCATAATGTACATGGGACCAAATATTCTGACACCTTTGAAAGGACTCCCCAAATAGTGCAATTTGAATAACATTTCTGAACTTTTTATTTCAGAAAAAGTAAAGTGTTATATTTGGCTCTTTAACAACTGAGTATTTTTATATGCATATCTTTTCTGTAAAGAAGCTTTTCTTTCTTTTTTTAATATTTTTACCCTTTAAATTAAGTGATATCTTAGAATAATTTGCTAGAAAATCAGGCATGATAATATCAAATGGAACAGAGTATTCTACTATGTGTCATGGTCATGCAAACAACTAAATTTCTTTGCTTTTTAAAGTGTGCACCACAAAATAAATGGATTCAGGCTCTTATGCTGCAATCAATTTATGTCCCTGGCCAATCATGCTTTTACATAATGTTTTAATATAAATGGTATGCTTCCCCTTATCATTATTGTAAGTACTGTAGCTATATCTAAAACAGTTTTACTCAATTTTTAAAAGAACTTGTTTTTTTTTCCTCCCAAGGTATTTCCCATGTGTATTTAGCTCAGTATGAAAAAAAAAAAAAATGAAACCTAACAAATTTTTCTGCTCATAGCTTTGAAACAATCCTAGAAATTCTAAGTACACCTATTAAAAACCATAGTGACTGTATACCTAGATATTTTATTATGTTGTTTAAGAAAATGAAAAGTATAGACATTAAGAATGAAAATAAACAATTGCTAATCAATCCACATATATTTCCTCCATCTTAGATATTTTTAATTGCTGATATGTTGTTAATATATGTATATTTTAATTTGTACACTTTCTGGTTAACAATCAGTAATGGTTTTCATATGTGTGACTCAAAGCATAGACTGGATAAATTGGACTTTGTATGAACTATAATTATGGCATACATAGATGAATAGATAGATGAGCATATATATATGACAATGTTTTCCTTAGTGTCATTCTACTATATCTGTTTGAGAGAATATACCAAAGCTTGTTGTTATTGCTGAGGGTGTAATTTGCGTTTTCTTTCTTCAGTATCTATATAACAGCTTGATGAAGGCATAATCATTGAATATGGATATTGAGAATCAAACGTTAAAATTTGATAAATGTTTTCATATAAACGCCAGACAGCACTTTGGTGGGAATATTAATCACTAAAATTTGAGAGATTAATATTAATAATGAATAATAACTATATGGAACTTAGATTTCAAAAGATACTTCTTAAATGCTTTACTGCAGCTATTCACAATTCCACTGATGAAATCTACACGCTATTTCTTATTCATTTATATTTGGACACTTTTTGTATGTGCTTGAATGTGTGTGTGTAAAAGTACTTTTTTTGTAGTATCAATTGTGTGTTGCCAAAAGCCTTCCATAGTTTGACATTGGAACTCAGATGTGGAAGTGCACAGTTTGTTGCCAATCAGAGGAATATGTTTTCAAAACAAGGATAACATTTTATTTTTCTTTCTCCCCAGTTCTGCAGTAGTGTAAGTGTTAAAGCCTGAGAGGTTTAGAAAGCTGCAGTGAATGTGTTAAGACTGTTAATGAAGCTTCTGAATCTAAGGACAAAATTAGCTCTCACACCCACACTGCACAAAGTACAGCAACTGTCTGATAGAATTGCATCATGACTTTTACCTGGGGACATGGGTATTATATTCAGCTGAATTGATGAAATTGGGAAGACAGATGTGCCCAAAGGACATTTTAAGAAGCTTGTACCTACATAAATTGCTTGTGAAAAATCTCTAAAATTTGAATAGGAAACCAATGTAAAATGCTTTCTGCCTGTAAACTTCAGGTCATACGATACATTTTATCTAGCCTATTCTTTAAGGAGAGAGAGTATTTGACTTGATATCAAATTAGTCTATATAATGTCAAGCACAATGAATCTTTTTTTCTTATTTGAGATAAGTGCTTAGAACTAGAGAGTTTAATGAGGGATGCTGATTCTTACATGTTGTTTCTTAAAAACATAAAATTCAGGCTTTCATTGTAATGTGGTTGACATATAAAGTAAACCATAGAATTAACTAAATTTAGATGATGTAATCATTTAGTAAGTAGAATCACAAAGTAAAAACAGCAATATCAATGAACATCCCCAAATAAACGAATTACCAAAAACTCTAATTGAACTCCTGGACACTGAGATGTGAACAATCAATTCCAGTAATCTCCACAGACCAGACTAAAGATGCAGATATTATAAAATGGAAGGATGTCATCCTATTGTTAAAGAATATTATTATTGGCAACTCTATATGTGCTTGACATTTTTGGTTTAGGAAGGTGGCAGTTATTTAGATTTGTTTTAGGTTTGCTGCTCTAAGAAACAGAGAAAAGTATGTTCAAGACTCAGAGATCTGTGATTGTCAGGAGTGAAATGAGAAGGGTGCTATATGATTCTTATTTTATGCCTTCAAATTCTCCTGGAATACTAGATGTTCATATATCTGTACTTAAAAATTTCAATTAGGGACACAAAATTACTCAGAAAATCCTTTTTATTTTCTTAGAAAATTTTAGAAACTGGGATTATGTCCATGAAACTATGTAAACTATGAAGTCTTTTCAAATTCATAATTTGATAAACTTTGGGATACTAATACTCATCTGGTACTAACTGTGCTGATGCCACTTTTAACATATGGTTGAAAAAAGATGGAGTCTAATTTGAAATTCATAAAGCTCATAGTCCTGTCCACAAGAGGGCATGGGCTTTCCACAGGAAAAGAACAGTGTTTAAAGGTGCAAGTATCAATAGTTGTAATAACTGACCTTCATTTTTGACTGGTCATACTCTTAACTTTGTTGTTAAGCCGCAATAATTTCGAGTTCATTTGCATAAACACATCAATAACAATTTCATTATGACCACCACTGGTGATTTTCTACAGAATTTATTGCTTCTTTCTTTCCTTTGTTGTTGTTATGTGCCATCGAGTTGGACAGACTCATAGCGACCCCTCCTTAGGTTTCCCAGGCAGTAGGTTGGGCAATCCTACTTCCGTAGTGATACTGCCTCGGAAACCCAAGGAGGGGTCGCTATGAGTCAGGTTTGACTCAACGGCACATAACA
>NW_006921812.1:3120499-3130777 GCF_000298275.1 Orycteropus afer afer | reverse complement strand
TTTATTGTGCGCTTCTGGGCGACGTTTACAGGTACCCGAGAGGGGGACCCAGAGGAGTTTCACAGGTCCCTCGCCGGATCCCCGAAAGGGCTCGAAAAGTCGGGCTGCCTAGACGGGGTGTGTGTATGGGGGGGGTTGGGGAGGAAGATTTATATAGTTGCATAGTGGACCTGAGTGAGGGCAGAGGGAAAAAGACTGGAACCAATCAGGTAAAAGCACTTCATTAGCATAGGCGTTAAGGGAGGGGGGAGGACCTGTGCTGGTTCAAAATAAGGCGGGAACCAATCAGGTGGCAGCTGCATCCGGGTTGGCCTGTTTGTAGCTTCTTCCGGTTCAATTTTTTACCCGCCTGACAGGCGCTGCGTTCCCGCCTGACATTCCGGCCTTTTTGGTGATAAAAGGGCGATGTTATTGTTCTGGCTACTTCCTGCTAGGCAGGGTCAGAGTGGGGTTATAGGCCAGAGTCAGTGGGGATCAGGTAAGTCGGTAGGCGAGTATACGGGTGTAGGAGTAACTGGTTGACAGTTACTCTGGACATTTCTTTGAGCCGGTTTTGGAGGAATCTAAGAAGGCAAGGGGTGAAAAGAAAAAAGAGACTTATTAGTACAAGAGGTCCTATAAGAGGTAGTAACCAGGCTGTTAGTGGCGATGGGAGCCATTCAAATGGTGAGGTTCCTGTTTGGTGTCTATTAGCTCCTCACTCAGTCGCGTCAATGTATTGACGTTTTGTTAAGATGTAGGCTTTTTCTTACAACTCCTTACTTCCAGAATAAAACACAATGCATCGTAGGAGCAAACAGAAAGCAAACACATTGCTGTTGTGTTGATTGTAATTCATAACTCTATAGATAGGATAGAATTGCCCCATAGAGTTTTCAAGGCTGTAATCTATAGAAATTTACTGCCAGACAGGTACTTAACCAGGGCTCCTAGTTTATCTAACCAAACCAAAACCAAACTCATTGCTGTGGAGTCTGATCCAACTCATAGCAACCCCTCCTTGGGTTTCCGAGGCGGTATCACAGAGGTATACTGCCCAACCTTCCTTCTGAGGAGTGGCTGGTGGGTTTGAACCACAGCCTTTTAGTTAGCAGTCAAGTGCCTTAGGCACTATGCCACCAGAGCTCCTGGCTTATCCAAAGTACATGCTAAAGTAATTATTTGTCGATGATGATAATGGTTTCTAAGTAATAAAAAAATATGTTAACTAATGAAAGGTGATGTTACTACGGCATTTGACAGGTTATAAAATATTTTTGCATCTGTCATTTTAAAAAGGAACGCTGGTGGTGAAATGGATAAGGCATTTGGCTGCTAACAAGACTAGTGGTTCAAATCCATCAGCCCCTCCTTGGAAGGAAGATGGGGCAATCTACCCATAAAGATTTACAGCTCAGAAGCCCAAGAGGGGTCACTATCAGTCAGAGCTAAATCAATGGCAGTGACTTTGGTTTGATTTTTATGGTTTGTCAAAAAACAAGCAAACACAGAAACAGACATGTTTTCTATTTTTTATTTTAGATTTCATTTTTTTTTCTGTCTTTTCTGGTAGTGAAGAAATTATTGATGTCCAATGAATTTACTTTTGTCTGACAGGAATTTTTTCTCTTGTCTTAAAAGCAAGACAATATATAGAATATCCTTTTAAATAAATCATAAAATTATTTAGTTGTATTCTTACCTCAGTAGCTTAGCTGTATTGGGAATTTTAAGTTTTCTGTTTATCTAAAAGGATAAATAAATAAATAAATAATTGTTCTCTTTCTATTCATACCAAAAATATTAACCTTGATATGTATGAATTACCTAACCAGAGAAGCAATAATATATTTTTATATGTACAGTAGTCATTAATGGAGAATTCCTAAATTTTTTGAATTTACAAATTCAATTTTGACAACAATAATTTCTTGTCAAATTTCATAGTTAATAAATAAAGTTTGAGAAAGTAACTAATCCTTATGTATTTATTACACAACTAAATTATAATAGAAATAGTAAATTGATAGTGAATTCAGTGATTAAATTCATCTGCTAACAATAATCATGTTTATGAAATCTATGGGAGCTCTGGTAGCATAGTGGCTAAGGCACTTGACTGCTAACCAGAAGGCTGGCGGTTCAAACCCACCAGCCACTCCTCGGAAGGAAGGTTGGGCAATCCTACTTCCGTAGTGATACTGCCTCGGAAACCCAAGGAGGGGTCGCTATGAGTCAGGGCTGACTCAACGGCACATAACAACAACAACAACAACAATGCTTTATTCAGTGTAATTGCATTACAAATATAAACTTTTAAAAGTCAGGAAATTGACAGTGTATTTCAACATTTGTCATCATTATACAAGATGAGAATATTAATTTCTATTATTTTCTTTTATATATCTTTTTTTTTAATTTTGGAGAATTCAGCTTGCTCTCCAATTATTTTTCCCCCCTCTGAGTTTAAACTAATTATTTAAATTTATCACTTAAAACACATTTTAAATAAGCAAATCTAATAACCATAAATACACATGGATAGTGACTGTTTTTTTCTGAAATGTATTTCCTATAATTTGAAAATATTTAAATGTATGAGTAGGAGCTCTGGCGGCATAGTGCCTAAGGCATTTGACTGCTAACCAAAAGGCTGGCAGTTCAAACCCACCAGCCATTCCTGGGAGGGAAGACTGGGCAATCTACTTCCGTAAAGATACTGCCTCGGAAACCCAAGGAGAGGTTGTTATGAGTTGGAATGTATGAGTGGATATACTGTCACTCAACACCACAGGGTTTGCTTGCAAATCCTGACTGACACACTGTGTAGAACCTGCACCCCAAGTCTCTAGAAATGTAAGCCATTTTATGCCACTAATTATCATGACCCAGATATTCTCCTATCATAATTTCTCAAGTGAATGTATTTTTGGATCAATTATTCATAGGTATCTGCAGATATATACTTTTTTCTATCCAGAGATGTACGTAAGAGGGGTTCAACTCAAAATTTTCCCCAAAAAATTCACCAAATGTATAATCACACTAAACTCCAAAAGTTCAACTAAATATAATTTTACTTAATCTTTTGCTGCACTCAGGTTTATCCTGCTTTATACACATTTTTTCCTCCCCCCAAAATTTAAGCCTAATAGTAAAAAAAAATGATTTGTGAATGGTATGGATACAGATGATATTTTTGGGTCAAAAACAAATAAGCCAAGTAGATACTTGCTCGTGTGAATTTTACATTGGAAATTGTGTTCTATATAGTTTTTTTCTTTCCCTCTTTTCTCCTTTTTTGGAGCATATACTGACTAATACTAAATAACATAGATCCAAATCAACATATTAAATATTACCCTAGAAAATTAAAAAATACTTCCTCTTAACCTATTCTAAAACATTTTTTACATGAAACCATCTTCTTCTAACTTTGAGATATAGTTAAATTCATGATTTGATGTTTCTTCTTCTGTGATAATTAGTTTTATGTATTAGTCTGGGTGGACTTTTTGTGGCCTCTTCTAAGCTAATGGCGGATAAATTAATGCTCTTTTCTGGTGGCAAGAATTTGTACCCAAGAAAGAGAATCTTGCAGGGGAATGGCTTGGTCTAATTTCACAAAAATGCTTTATGAACTAAATGGGAAAGTGCTTTATGACTGTAAATACATCAGATACTTATTTTTATTGATCTTAAATATAATATATGTAATAAAATACCCAAATCATAAATGTGCTGCTTGATAGCTTTTGCAAACAAATTTTTGTATACAGTAGATAAAGTATATGAATACTTTCAAATGCTTTCTCAGTGCCCCCCTCCCAGAAGTAGCCCTTTTACTGCATTTTATCTCCATAGTTTTTCCTGCTCTTAAGCTTCATATAAATAGTTGTGTGTGTATGCATTTTATAATTTTTACAATTTTGAGGGAGGATTTCTACTCATATACAAATAGAAATTATGACTATGCTTATAATATATGTATATATATATACTGAAATACACATGTTTTGCCTCATTATCTAAAACCAATTCTTAGGTTTAGGTTTTTGTAATATGCTTGGTCATTTGTTCTTAAAATGTACTCAACTAACACCAAAATCCACCATGTTTGTGAATGTTTTATCAGTAAGTTTCTTTTTTTTTGCTAAGGAATGATATATGGAGTGAAAGTGAAATACTGAGTTATTCATAAAATAAACCATGGAAATTTTTGTTTTTTGATTCCTAGACAAATGACTTTCCTACTAGAACATACAACTTCCTAAAGCTCCTCTTTTAAACCTCTTGCCCTAATCTATGGGAGTTCATGACTGGAATGACAAACTAAAAAATAAAAAAAAAAAGATCATTACTGTAATGAATTTTTTTTAAAATGTTATAATTTATTTCATTGTTTGGCATGCTAATGACTCTAACATACTTCTGTCTTCTTTGTGCTATATGAGATGAAAAAAATAATCCCAGAATACTAGATCATGTGCTTTCTTCACCCTACTGTTATATCACATAAAAAAAAATTTATACTGTAAATAATGTGTAAATATTTATAACAGAAGCAAATTAAATGTTCAAAGAAAAACACTAGAATTACTTAGCTTAAAGAAGTTAGTTTTTAAAAATTTAACTGTATAAACATATTGGAAATTTTTTTTTTTATCATCAGAATTGAATTTAATTACCTAAGGGTTTTGAAATGCTGATATTAAAAATAATTGCACATTTATCTCAAAAATATATCCCTCAAAACATTTAGCAATTCACCTCCTTACAATTGCTAGAAAGTTTAAATGTGTGGAATTTGCCCAAACTCACCCTGTATAAAAGTGGAAGTTTTAAAATGTTCCTGTTATTGTGTGTTTAGAAGATATAAAAATATAATTCAGCCAAGACTCAGTAACTGTTCTCATTTTAGAGTTTGTTTAATTGTTGTAAATTGGATTGATACTTGGGGAGAGGCCTTCTCTTGCCATTTGAAGTAGCTTTATTTATTTGTTTTATTTTGTTGAGGAGGATGTGATAGACTTTGGAGCAGTCCTATCACAATTTTTCCAAGTTAGCATCCAAATATTTTCCTACAGGTGCAAGTGTTGCTTATGTATATATATTTGTTATTTTTTTTAATATTAAAAATATCTTCCCATGGCCAACGTTGATATATAGGTGGATAGATGGGTAGACATTCTGAATGATTAGGTATGTCTATGCAAAGGGGAGGGTGCCCATGACCATGTATAGGGTTGGCAGACAATGTTTTACCAGTACATTTCTATGTTCTGTAAGAATTTTCTGGATATATAGTAGAGCTGACAGGGGACAAGGTTGTCGTCACTTGTTGGTAGTCCAAATGACTGGTATACCATGCAATCCTCAGCCTATATGACTATGAGACCAGAAGAACTAATGATACTCCGCTACCACTATCAACCACTCAGAGGGAGATCCTGAATAAACTGGGAGAATAATGTGGAACAAAACTCAAAATCATTAAAAAAAAAAAAAAAAAAAGGACCAGGTTTGCTGGTCTGATAGAGCCTGGTGAAACCACTGAGACTATGGTCCCTAGCTGCACTTCAGGTCTGGAACTGAACACACTCCTGTGGCTTCCAGCCAAACAAAAGACAGGCATATGAGCTGAACATTTACGTTAGGTAGATACACTCCTTGGAGAGATCAATCATGGGAGAATAGAAGGGCTGTGTATGCACAGGGAGACAGCTTGGGGGGCAGGAAGGCATGGGAGAGAAGGACACAGAAAAGAGGTACTATGGGGAAGAAGTGGGAAGAGAGCTGTTGCATTGTGGGAAGTTGCAGTCAACATCATGAGACAAAGTGTACATGAACTGCTGTATGGAGATGAATTTGCTCTTCAAACTTTCATCCAAATCATAATAAAAATTTAAAAAAAAATGCAAATTACAAACCTATTAGTCCTATTTTCACTCTTTCTAATACACTCATATTCTCTTCACCTCATTTAAGTACAGAAGTCCACCAAAACCAAATCCACTGCCATCGAGTCAATTCCAACTCATAGCAACCCTATAGGGCAGAGTAGGAATGCTTTAGAAGGTTTCCAAGGCTGTAAAAATTTAAGAAAGCAGGCTGCTACATCTTTGTCCTGCAGTGCTGTTGGTGGTGTCCAACCACTGACCTTTTGGTTAGCAGTTGAATGCTTTAACGACTGTACCACCAGAGACTTCTAAGTACAGAACAGCAGGTATCAAATTAAAACTTTGAAGGACAGGAAGTGTTAAGGCACAAATATACAACAATTGAGCTTAGCTACTCAATGTATTCTTTGAAAAAGAAAACTGTCTTTTTGCAATGCCTGATGATCATTTAGTAAATTGCATAGAGACATTATCTCAATATAGATATTATGATTTTAATCATCTTACAGAGCCCTTGTCCCAGTACCACCAGAGAATTAGTATCTATAGGAAAAGACTTTCTAATGTATAAAATGGAGCTGTGTTCTCAAGAGCTCCAACATACCTGCACACATTTTATAATAAATTTCATCAATAATATGATTCAGTTCTTAGCCTGCACATATCCACATATCATAGCAAGTAAAAAATGCAACCAAGTCTCTGTGACTGGCATTCTTATTATAATAGTACAGGAGTAATCTCAATAAGTTCAAGAAACGTTTAGTTAATTTCAGGTCGGGAACAATTACTCATGTAGTCATTTAACTGACATTTATTGATTACCTACAACAGGTACCTATAAAGTATGTTCCCTCAAAATTTCATCTCAGTTCTCAAAATAGTCCAAAGACCATATATACACACACACACACACAGAGGGGTTTTGGGATACTTGCCTTGTCAAAATTTTCTGGGCCAGGGTCATTTCTATCATACTTTATGGTATAAGACTCTAAGTGCTCATTTAAATATTGAGTTAAGTAGGGGAGACACAGGACACAGGCTGAGTTTTGAAAATCATAACTCTGTCTAATATCTCTGAAACTATATTTTAACTGCCTGAAACATAACATAAGCTAGGATAATATAGTGCTACTAGGATCTGGAAACAAGTATAGATTCGGATATCAACTTTGTACTTACTGTGTAAGCATGTATGATTTTTGAATGTCTATAAGCATCCGTTTTCTCTTCCATAATATGATATGATATGAAAAATACCTACATTGCAAGATTATTGAGTCTTAAATAAGTTATACAGATTAATTAGCACAGACCCTTCAACATAGTAAGCAGTCATTAAAAGTTAGCTATTATATTGCCTTTGATGTTATTGTCACTGTTATTCTTGTTGTTATTATCATGGGGTTTCTAATAATGTACAACCCAGAAATTAACTTTTTAATATCTACCAGAAGTTATCAGGTTCAATTGTCTGATAACTGAGTCATTTGAAATCCCAGAGAAATTGGCAGTCTCTGGACATGTTAACCATTCATCTCTTTAGATTCTGTAGGCTTTATCCCAGTATCAGGTCAGATCATCAGAATGGTACATACCAGGGCTATATTACTTTAGCCCTCTTGAAAAACACCTTTACAGAGCTATGATTTGGCATCATGCCCTTGGCTTCTTATCAAAGGTCAGTGCAAGAAATGGCTATATGAAGAATGCTTCTGCTGTTTTTGTAAAACTTATATTGAAGATTCTGTCAATTTTAGTGTTTAATGTCCCTTAGACAAAGGCCTTTGCTATAAATTCTTCTTTGAGCTAAGTTTTAATGATTTTAGTATATCTCTTCTTTGTTTCAAAGCATCTCATCCTTTTGGGAAGCAGGAAGGGTTTTAATAATAAATAGAAGATTCCTTTCAACATATACAGTTCTAGAAAATGTTACTAGCTCCTGCTCTATCTCCATCATCATCGAAGAAGAAAAACCAATAAATACATTCTTCCTTTCCTTTAAAATTTTAAAACTAAAATCTTATTCTACCTGGGAATATTTGCATGTAAAAAGCTTATTACAGAGAGAAGGAAAGGGAATGTATTACTCATAATAAAATTTCAGGCCATGGATATTTTGGAGGGTAGGGGGCTTCATGATGTTGTTAGATGCCGTCGAGTCATCTCTGACTCATAGTGACCTTATGTACAACAGAACGAAACACTGCCCGGTCCTGTGCCAGCCTCATGATCCTTGCTATACCTGAGCATAGTTTCTATCAAGTCACATCATGTAAATTGGAGATTGGAAAAGGGCAGACCTTTGGTGTTTGGTCTGCACAGTGTTCTAAAAGACATCATCAGAGACAAATGCTAGGCTTAGTTACAATACAAGCAGTTGGACAGCTATTTTCATATCCAAGACCACTGTTCTCTGTTAAATTCTTTTTATATAATCAAGGGCAAGTTCATAAATGGTGGAATCTGACATCACTAATCCTGTTTGCATTCCTTTAGACAGAAGAGCCCATTGAATGGTTACATAAAATCTTGAAAAATCTGAAGCAAATGAGTTCCAGACAGGTAAAGAGAACGTAAGATAACAAGCTTTTGCAACCATCCCAGTGCCCTCCCCTTTTCAAAGTATATTTCACAGGTTCCTTGGGAGTGACCTTGGGGCCTGAACATGATCCTATTAAAGCATGGAGTATGCTCAGAAGTCTTAATATTGCTATTCTTTCCCATAATCTGTTCTCTCCAATACAGAACTGGGCAGGTAGAAGAACTGAGATTTCCCTATTAGTGTGTAAAAACCCACTGTTCTGTATCATAGAGCTTGAGACACTATTCTCATAATGAAGGGAGTACAGTGCATCTACAGGAAAAGAGAATGCTTCTAAACTATTCTGGAGGCCAACAATCTGAGGAAACTATTCCTAAAACCAGAAAACACTAGCAGGCATGACCCATAATTGTCATCAGGCAGACACATCCTGAAGAAAATAACTCCTTCAGTGCTAGTTAACCATTTTTTTCCCCCAACAATTTCTACTTAATAGGCATGAAAATGAAATACGTGTCCCAATTAACTCCTGAACTCATGTTTGTCTACGGATACCTAGGATTAAGTATGATTAACAGTAGGACTGTTTTATTGTTGTTAACTGCTGTGGAATCTGCCCCTGACTCAAGGCAAGCCCATGCAGAATAGAACCAAATACTGCCTGGTCCTACAGCTAAGAAGATTCTATTGGCTGATTTTCAAAGTAGATTACCAGGCCTTTCTTACTAGTCTGCCTTAGTCTGGAAGTTCCAGTGAAACCTGTTTGGCATGTAGCAACACACAGCCTTCACTGACATATGGATGGTGGCTGAACATAACATGCATGGCTGGAAATTGATCCCAGATCTCCTGCATGGAAGATGAGGCTTCTACTCTGAAACACCACTGCCCCACAGAGCTCTTTTAAAAAACAAAACAAAACAAAACAAAGTCAGTACCATCATGTTGATCTCTACTCATAGCAATGCTATAGGACAAAGTAGGACTGTCCCACCATAGGATTTCCAAGGCTGTAAATCATTCCTGAAGCGGACTGCGGATCTTTCTCCCACAGAAGGGCTGATAGATTAGAACTGCTGGCCTTTTAGTTAGCTGCCCAGTGTTTTAACCACTGCATGAACAAAACTCCTCAGGACTCTTTTTAACCATCTATAAATCTAAAACTCACTTATCTAGATCTTAATTTGAAGCATGCTATTTTGCTTTTAAAATTATTCCCCTAAAACAAACAAACAAACAAACAAAAACCTAAAATAACTGGCATGTACTTTTGTCTTTGAATACATTGGATTTATAATCATTTTTGTTTCAGAGTTGTAACATATAATTGGATCTGTCCCTCTACATATCTAAAACAAAACAAAAAAAAAAGCTATTGCTGAGTTCTAAATCATAACAAATCTCACAACAAAACAAATGGAAGATGAATAATATTCTATGCATTTGTTTCCCAGGCAAAATTTCAAAGCCTAAATGTTTTTCACAGATCTGGAATCAAAATAATTCCCACAGCAGTGAATATTTTGTGAATTTATAAAGCAACAAAGTTCCACAAAAGTGACTATATACTTGTGTAGAGGATTTTAGGCAAGACTGTTCTCTATCGGGGTGGGTGCTTTCAAGTGTGTGAATTCTTATTCTAGAAATCTTTCGTTTTTATTCACCCACTTATACGTTCTTTTATTCAATTCATAGGCTCATTAGAACATTCTGCTTGCCTTTTGTTGTTGTTGTTGTTGTTAAGTGCCGTTGAGTCGTTTACGACTCATAGCGACCCCATGCACAGCAGAACGAAACACTGCCCGATCCCGTGCCAGCCCCACAATCCCTGCTATACTTGAGCCCATCATC
>NW_006921812.1:3072345-3117220 GCF_000298275.1 Orycteropus afer afer | reverse complement strand
AAACACCAGAGGCTCAGCCTCAAAACTCAAGTCTACATGTCACCACAGTAGGACAAACTGACAGACAAGTTTGTCTTGCTGTTGGAGACCTCTCGTATCACCCCCAACTGGGTCTCTGTGGCTGACTGTACCTCTGTCTGGCTTCCTGGCTTTAACCCCTTTCTCCTGCTCTTCTGCCCTGCTGTTTTGTGCGTCCCTGAGTTGTCCCTGGGACTGACTGCTCCTCTGTCTGGGTTCCTGGCTTTTTATCCCCTTCCTCCTGCTCTTCAGGCCTGCTACTCTGGGTGGACCTGAGTTGCCCCTCCTCGCCTAATCCCTTCGGCTGACTGCTCTTTTCTCTGGCTTCCTGGCTTTTAAACCCCTTTCTCCTGCTCTTCCCTCTTGCTACTTCAGGTGTCCCTGAATTGTCTCTCCTCACCAGTAAGCCTGGGGCTGACCCTTAAGCTTTCAAAAGTGACAATCCTTTCTCTTCTTTGACTCATCTCTTTATTGGTAATACACCATTCCTTGTAAAAGGACCATTTTTCCTCAAATATTGATGGCTTTTGACTGATTATCACAATTTTAAAAGATTAATAAAGTAGTTTAAAATTAATTAAATATAATGTGTTTTATATTAACATTTAAGCTAATGATTATTTGTTGTTATATTTGGCAGAGAGTAGTTGATGATATTGTTTAAATGCATGATTTTTTCCACAAGAGAGTCATATGTAGGCTAGAAAATGAAGAAATCTAACCTATTCAAAGCCTGGATTTTTCAGTCTTTCATTCTGTAAAACACATGTGTGTGTGTTAACATTATGATACATAATTTCATTGTTCTTCTTGCCAAAAATTATCAATAGAAATGAATTTCTGAGAATATGATTTTCTATTTGGGTTGTTCATATAGATTTTTAGGTTTCCATTAATAGCAAAGGATACATGATTTTTTTCCCCCATGTTTACTTTGTTAAGACTGGCTTTAAAAATCTAACATAAAGCTTGAAATAATATAACTGCAAAATATAAAATAATAACAGTTCTCTGACAGCAACTTCAAACATCAATGGAAGATAAATCAATTTGTAGCAACTATTTCAAAAGAAAGAAAATGAATTATATGAGTGAATACTGGGTCTAAAACCTGAGGACATAATTAATAATTATCTTCTCTAACCTAAGGTTTAGGGAGCTATGAAGCTTGTATAAAATATTATGTATTAAGAATTAATTTAGTTTTCGACCATGGTTCCTGTAGGGGGAAGACTTATGAAATTGCCCCAACCATGCATTTCCCCTTATGACATTTGTTCCCAGAGGCACATTTTAACTAAATTTGACAGCAGGGAAGAAAGTCCAAAGCTAAACAGTACCACACACGTTTTTTAAACAGGTGACAGCTAATGGCCCAAACAGTTCATATTTATAATCAAACATTGGCTACCCTGTGGATCACTAGTGTGTGCTAATGAGGAGAGTCACGCTTTCTCTCTAGGCAAACACACTCCCCGAAGCTTCTAATACTTTCAAAACCTGATGTTTAGACAGGCAGAGAAGGCAATGGTTACTGCCTGCCTCTAATAACTGATGCACATAAAACTTGTAGGAAATCAAATTGGTTGAGTCAAGAGTTTTGAGCTTTATTTATTTTTATCCCACTGAAACAATTTACCAAGTAATATATATATATTTTTTTTAACTTTAAAATGTATTTTTTATTAGTGGCAATAAGTATTTCCAGAGTGTTTTGTTTGTTTGTTTGGTGCTTTAGTTTTTCTACTCTTAAAGGAGGGGAAAGTAATATATTCTCTGTGGACACCAAATCTCCAGTTCTTTTCCTTCTTTCCCTTTTTTTTTTCTTTTTCCCTTTTGGCTTAATATGTCTTTTTGATAAGAACAGACATTAGTCTCCTGCTACCCTGAATAAAAGAGACAGCATCTCCTTTCTCAAGTCATGCAGAGGCGACTACTGACCATGCTGGCAAATCATCATGCAACTGTAGTCACTGGTTGAATCAAACTCCTTTCGTATCTCGATAGCTGAACTCACACAAGACCCCATGCTCTGTACCACAAGACATCACCATTGATGATATTTAATTCAAAATGTGCCATCAAGTGACTTATTGCTTTACTACACTTTTATGGTTATATTATTCTCTATCTATATTAATCTCTATGTGATTGCACAGTGATTAAGTGCTCAGCTGCTACCGGTTGGTTGGAGGTTCAAACTCACTAGCCACTCCACAAGAGAAAGATATGGAAGTCTGCTTCTGTAAATATTTGCAATCTTGGAAACACTATGAGGGAGTTCTGGGCAGTTCTACTCTATCCTGTAGAATCACTATGAGTCACAGTTTGACTCTGAGGTAGTGGGTTGTCATCTTAGTAAGACAATTGGTTATGAAATGCAATAAATATAGAAACAAATCAGCTGTATTTTATATTGGTATTTTGTGCTCTCCTTCATTCACCAGTTTGCTTTCACAATTTTATTCCTCTTTCTTGATATATTGTCCAAATACTACAAAAATGGCACCAAATTATTTCTAGTTATTGTATAATTAATTTTAGCAATGCACTTCCAGACTCATGTTCATGTTGTTTATATTTTCTTGTTGCAGAAGAGCTACAAATATAATTCTATATATAGGTGACAAAGTTGGACAAAATTGGTTTTTGTATAAAATACTACTTCCTGAATATTAACAACTGATTTTTTTTTCTTTTTCTAGGCTAAACTCTACCATTTACTAAACAACCAAAAAACCAAACTCACTGCTGTCGAGTTGGATCTGACTCATAGCGACCCCTCCTTGGGTTTCTGAGGCAGTATCACTATGGAAGTAGATTGCCCAATCTTCTTTCTGAGGAGTGGCTGGTGGGTTTGAACCGCCAGCCTTCTGTTTAGCAGTCAAGTGCCTTAAGCACTACAGTACCAGAGCTCCCTATTTATTTATTAGAAAGGTAAAATTTTTGGAATTTTGAAGGTGTATTAGCAACAAAAAATATATTTCCTCTCAAATAATTTTGGCAAACTAGGTAATACATAATTAAATGTAGAGAATTATGTGTATATTTATAATTAAAAACTTGCAAGGAAGGCAGATATTTAAAAGTGTGAAGTATTCACAAGCTATCTAACTATAATCAGAAATAAATAATAAGTACTATGGGCCGACTCGACGGCACACAACAATAACAACAACAACAACATTAAGAAATGAGTAAGCCAAAAGTAATCTATCTCAATTTGTATAATACCTCAGTTTAAATGAGTTAATTTACAATTAAATATATAAAAACATTGTATGAACCCTCTCTGTGTCTCTATTAATAATCTCTCTGGAAGTCAGTTTCCCCACCTATAAGTTTCTTTCCAATATTTCATGTCCATGCTTTGAAAAATTCCTCCTCTTTACTTATTTAGGAGTATATAATATTGAAAATAATGTTTACTTAATAGTGATTTTCATCTTAATATGTCATTTCTGGAATATATATATTTAATTGTGATTAAATTGCAAAGCATAATCACAGGTTAGCTGCAGAAGTATTCTAATCCTCTAGTTAGTATGCGCCTGAAATGAGGGATTGGCTGAACCTGTCTGTTGGTAACAAAGGTTTCATTGTTTTGTTTTCACTGAGGTTTCCTCCAGTTTTAGTAAGCACATTGGAATCTACATTTTGAGTGCTTTGTGAAACATTTGTTAAATAGGTTTTTGTCTTCTGTTGTCAAATATGTTCACATGATATTTTATACTGGTGGTCTATAAAGCATCTTGGCATTTATAAACCATATTTCTTTGTTATTTAATTCAAAATTAATGTACAAAAATTTTTATGTGCTGGATCCAAGAAGTTTAGGATTCCTGGAATGCGTCTGGAAACAGTGAAGAGAACTGACGCATACTACCTTCCATTTCCAACCCAAAGAAATGCCATGTAAAATGTAGCAACCATAACAAAAGCAAGTTAAAACGGCCAGTCTCAACAGAAAGTAAGAGAATTCCTCATCTGGTAAAACAGAGTGAGAGCAAAAATCAGGATATTGAGGGCACAGTCTAATGCCACAGACACCGGATGTGTATTTGTTTAAAATACAGCGGCTAGAGGCTGTGGGCTTAAGTTTTGTTGCCAATACAGAAATTGGTTGAGATAGCTGAGTAAAACTGGGAACCTATGAGGATCTTTTTCTCCACTTCATAAAGATCTGATAAGAAAAATGTTATCAGAGGAAAGCTTGTCCACCTTGCTGGATTTCTGAGTGTTAAAACAAAAAGCTCCTCTGATGAATGATAAAATAACAATCAAAACTACATCAAGCATGGGTTGATTTTTCTGAATTTTGAGAATCTGCTAGATGCAGAACCACAAAGATAACCACATAGCATGTCACCTGTAATAAGTGAACTCCCTAGGGACCTGGCGATAGTAAATCCCAATAATGCTTAGTAGGAAAGTGCTATGATACTGTTCAAATAAAACTCAAGGTGGGAAAAAAAAAAAAAAAAACATGAATAATGAAATTTGATAAAGTCCATGAAGGAGAGTAGCCCCCAAAATGTAGATTAAATAGCATAACATGAAAATTTAATAACAAAAACATGTGAGAGAGACAATAGGGTAAAGTGTTTAACATAGATAAAAGTAAGAGAAAAAAAATAATCCATGTTGAAGATGAAATAGTGGAAAACTAAGAGACAGATTTAAAGTATGTACATTTTCCAAATAGGAAAATGTAGACTCTGATGATATGTTTTAAACTATGTATTAAATATCAGTTGACATAGCAAGAGCAAATTAATGCATGGAAGATAATACTGAGAAATAATGAAGGGGGTATGTAACAAGAAAGCAAAGACATATAGACAATGGAATGAGCCATACAGCCTAGATTTTGTATAATACCTAAGAAACAAAAGAGTTACAATGAAGGGAAGCAATGTTTGTAGGATGATAGCAGAGATTTTTGTTGTTGTTATGTGCTTTCGAGTCGGATCCTACTCATAGTGATCCCTCCTTGGTTTTCCAAGGTGGTATCACTACGGAAGTAGATTGCCCAACCTTCCTTCCGAGGAGTGGCTGGTGGGTTTGAACAGCCAGCCTTCTGGTTACCACTCAAGTGCTTTGAAATATTTCTAGAATTTTTTTAAAAATAAAAGATGCAAATCTTAAATCTGAAGAGGCTCAATGAATGCTAAACAGGGTAAATAAAATATCAAACCTAGACACAACTTAGAGAAATGCAGAAAACACAACAAAGAAAGAAGAAGAAAAAGTAACCAGAGAGACAAGGAAGATTATCTATAAACAAAACAATAGCAAAACTACAGTAGATTTTATATCTGTAAAATTAAAGGCCAAAGCTATATTCAGAATCTTCAAGGATCCACTTGATACATTTTTTTTAAGTTACAACTGAAGTCAATGGAACATTCTTACTTTATTTGAGTTTTAAACCTGTAACTTAGAACATTCAGAAAGAATGAAATGAATAATGCAATGACATTGAATCGGGTAGACCACTGAGGAATGATTCAGAGTGCTGATTTAACAAGGGCATTATCTGTAAGTTTCCATTAAAATATCTGTCATTAGGTTTCTTTTCTAATAAAGTGATATAATTTAATGTTATATTTCATTCAACAAAATGAATAATAGAATTTACTTATTAAAGTGACAGCTCTGTAGCTTTTAACTTTAGATTGCATCATTAAACTCTGACTCCTTTCAAGCAGTGCGCTTTTGAGAAAATGTACTTTAAAGGAGCAACTTTTTTTTTCTTTCACCATTTTTAAAATCAAGAGCAAATAAAAAGATAAAGACAAATTAAGCTAATAACACGATACAGAGCCAGAGCTAATAATAGAATAGGAGTTTTGATAATCAATAACAATAACTCTCCTTTATTTAACATATATATATTTTTCGTTGTTGTTAAGTGCCGTCGAGTCGTTTCATATATATTACGCTCTTTTATTCACTTCTTCATTTATTCCTCATCATTTCCCTGAAAAAGATATTTAAATCCTCTTTTAAATATGAAACAGGGTGTAAAATTAATCAATATAAAATATAACTAAAATAATTATTCTGGATGAGTTGTTGTAAGCAATGAGCAATTTTGGCCCCAAAAGGACATTTGTCAAACTCTGGAGACATTTTTGGTTGCCCTAACTGGGAAGTGGGGTTGCTGCTGCTATCTGATGTGTAGAGGCCAGGGATGCTGTTAAATATATGAGAATGTACATGAACGCTCCCATCAACAAGGATTATCTGGTCTGTAGTGTCAGGGAAGATCCCCAATGATATATATTGACACAGTGACTGCAAAGATGGTCTCAAGCATAGCAGAGATTGTGAGAATGACACAGGACAGGGCAGTGTTTCAATATGTTGTGCATAGAATCGCTACAAGCTGGAGTCAATTTGATAGCACCTAACAACAACAACAACAACAGCAGCAACAGCAACAACAAAACCAAAAGTCAGTATTTGAGAAACCCATTCTAGTTCATTTAGATGTAGTCCTGATCAAATTGAATATTAAAAACAAAACAAAACAAACAAAAAAACTTTGCTGTATCTGTATAACCTATTAACAGATTTATAATATACACTTTTTTTCCACAATATTTCCTGTATTTTGAAACTGACTGGCATCTCATAGATGCTAGGTAGTTTTCACATAATACAAACTAGAGTCTGAAAGTTTTTGTCTCCACAGGCAATTTCCTTAGCATGATTTCTATAGCTACTGGCAGTTGTCCCCTGACATCAGTTTAGTATGGTTCAAGGAGAGAGTCTTGACAAGAGAGCAGATGCACAACAGGCCAACAGACTTCCCCTTTGCTCACTCCAGTTTCAGAATCCCCATGCATTTGTATTGAAAGGAAAATAATAAAATACATTGACATACTTCCCTTTAAGTATTAATGCCTTATCTTTTCCAATGTCAGCAACCTTTCAGTAACACAGCTTGCTCTTTTTGCTGATAAAGCATTTATTTTGTTTTCTGTAACTTCCTTTTGAGGTCTAACTCATTTATTTTTAATTCATAATATTTTCCAGGATTATATCACATTGATTACTCTATTTTAGATATCCGTTATCGTGGACTATATCTTTGAAAGGTAATTCATTGAAAATGAAAATAAAATTTTCTACAATGTTTATTTATCCCTGTTTGACTATTTCTCAATTCTACCAGCATCTGCTATTATACCATTCTAATTGAGGAATTTATTATGCAAATTCTACAATGATAACCTTGCATTTTAAAGGACAGAACCCTTAATTACATTAAGAAAAATCAAATAGTACTGTTCAAAAACATTTTCATAAATCATCTTAACTAGCTCTAGTAGCATAGTACCTAAGGCATTTGACTGCAAACCAGAAGGCTGGCTGTTCAAACCCACCAGCCTCTCCTCAGAAGGAAGATTGGGTGATCTACTTTTGTAGTGATTCCTCTTCAGAAACCCAAGAAGGGGTCGGTATGAGTCGGATACAACTCTATGGCAGTGAATTTGGTTTGGGTTTTATTGTTAAGGCATTGGGCTGCTAAACAAAGAGTCAGAGGTTAGAATTCACCAGCACTTCATGGGAGAAAGATGAAGCAATCTACTTCCAATTAAGCCCTGGGACCTATGAGGATCACTGTGAGTTGGAATTGACTCAATGGCAGTGGACTTGGGGAGTGTTACAGAGGAGGTTTAAATTGGTTAAAATTAAGTAACTTTCTCTTTAAAATTATATGAAATGCTATGTTGTCCTCAATTCCACTCTTCATGTTTTGCCTAAGAAAATATTAAAAACAATATGATTTGACCCTTTTAATTATTTATAAATTGGGCTTATGAATCTTGAGTTGTTTTTCTGATAATCTGAGCTGTGCTACATATGAGTCTTTGATCAGTTAGTACATGAATAAGGAATCTTGTTTTTCAGAATTAAGCCTAAGGAGGCACATTACAGAATAATAAGTACTAAATAAAAGATAAAAATCCTTAAATTTTATATCTCATGATATAAGTATTATGTATTTTTAGACCAAATAATTTGTATCCCTATTATATTTTTCTCACATACAGACTAGTTACCTATATGACACATTTATCCTAAACCATATTTATTATTTCACAAATTAAAATCAGGAAGATCTGTTTTGCCGAGGTGTATGATGATCTGTACATTGTATGTTAGTGACCAGAAATATCAAGAATTTTATAATAAATTACCTTAACAGTACTAAATGAAGCTTTAAATATTGCTATGTGGAAGTACTTTATTTATCTAAGGATCAAAGCACTTTCAAAATACCTAATAGTCTAATATCATAAGAGTGTGTTCCATAAAATTTATGTCATCTCAGAATTGGTACAGAAATACATACAAAATTATATAGCAAATAACTCTGTAAATCTATCCATGTGTCCTTGCATTTCATAGTTACCTATTTTTAGATACCCTGCCTGGTCTTTTTTTTGTCTTAAGGTGTTATCTTAAAACTTGTCATATTTTTATCATATCTTCATCTTTCCATACAAAACCCAAGGCATAGGTTTCATGCTGTACACTAGAACACACTTCTCATGCAGAGGAATGTCATCTAATTCAAAAACTGTAACATTCCTCACAAGGAGTCTACACCTTCAGTGAAAAGTGTTTCATTTTTACCTGTTGGCAGCCTGATGACACAAAGTATTTGCTCATATTGCCACAATCCATTACCTGTGAATTGTCACTAGGCTTGGGAAATGTAGAAATTGACTAGCAATGTCCATTCTGAAAGTGTAACTGATCAATATGCAAAATTAATGGGGAAAAATGTTTTCTGCTATACATAAGATATCTTAATACATATGCATATATTATTTATTCATTTTTTTATACATAGACATTTTTCAGCATATACATTCCATTATATAGAACACTCTGTCAGCCTGAGTTCTTGAAGAGGGCCCCTTCCATGACTGGTCACTGAAATTCATCCTGATGACATGGCCATCTTGGTTGTGCACAGAACAGGACAAAGTATTTCCAAAAAGGTAGATACAAGAAGTTTTCAAGTGGGTTGAGAAGTTAAATTTGTCTTATGAGAAGTAATGCTGGTGGGGCGGGGGATGTTATCACTTGCTTATCCGGAAACTGGAAAGACACTAAATGTCAATATTGCCTCTGAGAACAACAGTTATCATTATGCTTTCATCGTGATCTTGTCTTTCTGTTTGTACTTCTCCAATCTTAGGCTTGATCCTGGTCATTTTAACATTTCATATAAATCATATAAAGCACTTTACCCTTTTTCATTAGCTTTTTAAGCTCTCCTTATGCTTACTTGCCATAGCACCAATATTTTTAGAAATTTATTTATACTTATTGTTTTAATTTTCTCACATGTCACTCACTCTGTAACTTGATGTAATCTCTACCCTTCCACTTCACCAAAAGTGTCTCATCAAGGTCATCAACAAGTTATTTATAACTAAATTTAAGAGAATTGTGTAAGACCTCACGTAGACCTCTTTTGGAGAATTTAATTCTAAAACATATGTTTTTTTTTTTTTTCCTTGAAATAATCTGTTATTTTTCTTCTCTGTCCAGGATTTTTTTAGTATTCTGCCTATTTGTCTGAATTCTTGTTTGTGATCTCATGTGCAGGCCCCACTTCTTGTGCTTGGTTACATCCATGCTTCTCCAGATTTTGTCATATCTATTATGTCCTATCACTCAACAAGACTTGGAGTTAGAAAACTAAAAGGGAAGAACACACTTGACATTTCTCCAGCTGAAAAACTGAGGAAAAAATTTAAGCCTCAAGTTGCAATATTGAAGAATTCTGAAGAATTCTAAGGGCAAAACATTGAATGTTGCAGGGAACATCAAAAGAAGTTGGAAGGAATACACAGAATCACTGTACCAAAAAGAACTGGTCGATCTTCATCCATTTCAGGAGGTGGCATATGATCTAGAACCAATTGTACTGAAGGAGAAAGTCAAAGCTACAATGAGGGAATTGGCGAAGGACAAGGCTCCAGGAATTGACAGAATACCCATTGAGATATTTAAATAAATGGATGCCACGCTGGAGGCACTCACTCGGTTATGACAGGAGATTTGGAAGACAGCCACCTGGCCAACTGACTGGAAGAGATCCATATTTGTATCCATTCCAAAGAAAGGTCATCCCACAGGATGTGGAAATTATCTAACAATATCATTAATATCACATGCAAGTAAGATCTTACTGAAAATAATTCAAAAACGGTTGCAGCAGTATATTGACAGAGAACTTCCAGAGGTGCAAGCTGGATTCATAAGAGGACGTGGAACAAGGGATATCATAGCTGCTGTCAAATGGATCTTGCCTCAAGGCAAAGAATAGCAGAAAAATGTTTACTTGTGCTGTATTGAAAGTGCAAAGGCATTTGATTGTGTGGATCATGACAAATTATGGATAATATTGAGAAGAATGGGAATTCTGAACACTTGATTGTACTCATGAGGAACCTGTACCTTGACCAGGAGGCTGTCATTCGAACAGAACAAGGGAACACTGCATGGTTTAAAATTAGGAAGGGAGTGCATCAGAGTTGTATCCTTTCCCCATACTTACTCAATCTATATGTTGAGCAAATAATCCGAGAAGCTGGACTATATGAAGAAAAATGTGGCATCAGGATTGAAGAATCATTAACAACCTGAGATATGCTGATGATACAACTTTGCTTGCTGAAAGTGAGGATGACTTGAGGCACTTACTGATAAAGATTGAGGAACACAGTCTGCAGTATGGATTACATCTCAATATAAAGAAAACAAAAGTCCTCACAACTGGACCTATAACAGCATTGTGATAAATGGAGAAAAGATTGAGGTTGTCAAAGAGTTCATGCTGCTTGATTCTACAGTCAAAGTCAATGGAAGAAGCAGTCAGGACATTAAATGATGAATAACACTGGGCAAGTTGGCTGCAAAGGACCTCTTCCAAGTGCTGAGAAGTAAAGATGTCTCCTTGCTGATTAAGGTGCACCTGATGCAAGCCACAAAATTTCAATCACCTCATATGCATGTGAGCTGGACAATGAATAAGGAAGACTGGAGAAGAGTTGATGCTTGTGAGTAGTGGTGCTGGCAAAGAATGCTGAAAGTACCGTGGACTGCTAAAAGAACTAACAGATCTGTCCTGGCGGAAGTGCAGTTGAAATGCTCCTTGGAAGCGAGAATGGCCAGACTTCGTCTTATCTACTGTGGTCATGTTTTCAGAAGGCACCGTTCCCTGGTGAAGGACGTCATGCTTGGTAAGGTGGAGTGTCAACGAAAGAGGGGAAATCCTTCAATGAGATGGATTGACATGGTGGCCACAACAGTGGACTCAAGTTTAGCAAGGATCTGGAGCTGGCATGGAATCGGATGGTGTTTCATTCTGCTGTGTATAGGGTCCCTATAAGTTGGAAACAACTTGACGGCACCTAACAACAAAAACAACATCACTCAACAGTCAAGATTTTATTGTTAACCCAAGTATCATACTGCCTACTTGTCAGGTCTGCTTGTAAGTAACATCACAATATTTAAGACATGCCCAAAATCAATATCTACCATGGAACCACAGTTGTCAAAACAGCCTGGTATTGCTGTGAGAGACACACAGGCTATTTCAGCAGAATTGAGAACCCAAAAATTGATTCATTGACATATGGTCAGCTGATCTTTGACAGAACCCAAATCCATTAAATGGGGAAGAGAAAATCTCTTTCACAGATAGTTCTGGCAAAACTAGATATGTATTTGCAAAAAAATGAAACAAGATCCATAACTCACACATTATATGAAAACGAATTCCAGATGGATCAAATACTTAAATGTAAACCTAAAACTGTAAACCTCATCAAAGAAAAAGTAGGGGCAAATGTAAGGGCACTAATTTATGAATTAAATAAACTATCAGGCATAACTCAAGATGTTAAAACAGCAGAAGATAAACTAGATGATTGGGACCTCCTAAAAAATTAAATTCTTATGTGCATCAAAAGACTTCTCCAAAAGAGTAAAAAGAGAACCTACAGAATGGAAAAAAATATATATTTCATATATTGTTCACATATCAGACAAAAGAATTATCTTTAAAATTGAGAGAAAAGTCCAACACCTCAACATCAAAAAGATATGCAATCCGATTTTAAAAAAATGGGCAGAAAACGTGAACAGACACTTCAACAATGAAGATATTCAGACAGCTCACAAACACATGAAGGAAATGTTTACAATCATTAGCTATTAGAAAGATGCAAATTAAGACTATCATGAGATATCATCTCGTCCCACAATTAATAGCAAAGTTTAGCAAGACAGAAAATAACAAATGCTGGTGAGGATGTGGAAAGATTGGGACTCTCATACACTACTGGTGAGACTATAAAATGATGCAACCACTGTGGAAATAAGTATGGCAATTGCTTAAAAAATTGCAAATAGAATTACCAGTTGATCCAGCAATACCATTAATAGGTATATATCCTAAAAAGTGAGAGGCAGGTCACAAACAGATATGTGCACACCCAAATTCATCACAGCACTATTCATAATAGCAAAGAGATAGAAACAACCTAAGTGCCCATGAACCGAGGAATGGATCAACAAACTGTGGTACATACACACAATAGAATACTATGCAAACCTAAAGAAGAATGTAGAATCTGAAAAACACCAAATAACATACAAGAACTTGTAAGACATTGTGCTGAGTGAAATAAGTCAATCAGAACAACAACAAAACTTGAGTCAATTAGACTCATATTGACCCATCCTTGGTTTCTGAGGTGGTATCTCTATGGAAGTAGATTACCCAGTCTTCCTTCTGAGGAATGGCTGGTGTGTTTGAACTGCCAGCCTTCTGGTTAGCAGTCATTATCACAAAATCCAATTGTAAAATCCAATTACAAAATCTTATCAGTTTTACTGAAGATACATGTTTAGAATCTCTATCTATATGGAATCCCTAGATGGCACAAATGGTTAAGTGTTCAGCTATTAACCAAAAGGTTGGCAGCTGGAATGCACAGTCATCTTAGAAAAAATGGTCTGGCAATCTACTGAAAAATCAGCCATTGAAAATCTTATGGAGGACTTTTCAGTTCTACTCTGACACATGAGGTCACTATCAGTCAGAATTAACAGTAACTGGCTTGGATTTATGGCTTTCTCTCTCTCTCTCTCTCTCTCTCTATATATATATATATACACACACACACACATAGTGGCTAAGACACTTGCCTGATAACCAGACAGCTGGCGGTTCAAACCCACCAGCCATTCCTCGGAAGGAAGGTTGGGCAATCCTACTTCCGTAGTGATACTGCCTCGGAAACCCAAGGAGGGGTCGCTATGAGTCGGGGCCGACTCAACGGCACATAACAACAACAACAACACACACAGACACACACACACGTACATATATATATACATGTGTATGTATATATGTGTGTATGTTGTGTATGTATAAATATAAATTTAAATATAAATGTGTGTGTATATATATGTGTGTGTGTGTGTGTGTGTGTGTGTATATATATATATTTATTTATTTATTTCTCAAGAGCTCCAGTGGTGCAGTAATTAAGGCATCTGGCTGCTAAACCAAAGGTTGACAATGGAAGCAGCAGCAGTCAAGAAATCAGATCACATATTGCACTGGGCAAAAGTGTTGCAGAAGAACTCTTTAAAGTGCTGAAGAGCAAAGATATCTCTTTGAAGACTAAGATGTACCTAACCCAAGCCATGGTGTTTTCAATAGTCTCATGCATTTGAAAGCTGGACAGTGAATAAGGAAGACAGAAAAAGAGTTGATGCTTTTGTGTTGTGGTGTTGGTGAAGAATATTGAAAATACCATGGACTACCAGAAGAACTAACAAGTCTGTCCTGGAAGAAGGGCAGCTGGGATGTTCTTTGGAAGTGAGAATGGCCAGATTTTGTCTCACCTACTTTGGTCATGCTGTCAGAAGGAAGTATTCCCTGGAGAAGGATATCAAGGTATTGAATGGATTGTAAGACTGACACAGGACCAGGCAGTGTTGTACATAGGGTCACTATGAGCCAACTCAACAGCCCATAATAATAACAGTGCTGATAAAGACAATGTATCCATATATTTATCTCTGATGAGCATGTTAGTACCAGGAGCACCAGGACCTAGTCTCTAGCATAATTGCTGCTGCACTTATCAATGTGTGGGAAAAGAATTTAGCACTCAAGAAATATTTACTCAATGAATGGATAATAAGAACAATTGAGATGTGTATAAGGCCTTATGATTTGCATAATGTTTTCATACTCTTCCTCTATTTATAAGCAAGATATACTCACCACTGATCCTATTGACATATGGGAACACTGAGGCAGAGAACAGTTAAATCATTTATGCAAAATCATACTGGTTTTAAATAACACATCTGAGTGTCAATACCAAGTCTGTTGGATTCTAAGCCCAAAGTTCTTGCTCACACTGCTTCCACATACCACCTTGACTCTTTCTGATGGTTGGTTGTATGCACTCTATTGAATCATGATTGGGAATCTATGTGTAGTCTGAGAAAAAAAAACCTAAAATAAACCATAACTTTTTGATCTATACATTCCCTGATAAGACACTGAATTAAAGAAGAGTAAATTTGCTTCTTTTATAAAGTTAAATATCTATAATTAAAATATTAATTAATTAAAATTAGGAGCTCTGGTAGCATAGTGCCTAAGACACTTGACTGCTAACCATAAGGCTCGTGGTTCAAACCCACCAGCCACTCCTTGGAAGGAAGGTTGGGCAATCTACTCCCGTAGTGATACTGCCTCAGAAACCCAAAGAGGGGTTGTTATGAGTTGGGGCCGACTTGACGGCACCCAACAACAATCAGAACATAATTAAAATAAAGGAACCTTGGTGGCACAACAGTTACAGCTCAACTGCTAACCAAAAGATCCATAGTTTGAAGCTACTAGCCACTCCATAGGAGGCAGATGTGGCAGTCTGCTTTCGTAGATATTACAGCCTCGGAAAGCCTATGAGGCAGTTCTATTTTGTCCTATTGGATTGCTATGAGTCAGGATAGATTTGGCGGCACACAAAAATAACATAATTAAAATACAGCAAATTGCTTATATAATTTGTTTCCATATTATTTTAACTTCAATCCTCAAAATATATTACCTGGACATAATATTTTAATAAGCATGGCTCTGTGTTCAGAAAAGGAATAGGGGCTTTACAAACTCTCAACCAATTGTATATATCCTCATACCTGTATTCCAATTTACACTTGCAGATGTCTTCAAGGGAAAACATTCTATGGCCATCTTCTCCTTACTGTTACTGTCCCAGCTTCCAGAGAAATTGGAGCATCCAGTATAGCCTTGAAGTCAGCAACAGTGTCAGTCTTATTTCACATTAATTAACTGGGTGCTCACTTTATCTCGGTGTGTTCTCCCCTGACAGCTCTTTAAGACCTTGCCCTCTGCAGCTAGTTCTCTCCAGACCCAGGATCTATGTAAAATAAAAAAATAAAAACTCAAAAAGTTTTAACTTTGACTGTTTTTTCTTACATGGAACAGAAGCTAGCAACACAGGTTCCTTAATGTCCATTGTGAAATAGAAGAAATAGTGTAGCTGTGAAGACAATGATGTAGCTTTGAATCTTGATAACATGCTAGCCTGGGAGAAGTCTTGTAATCTCTTAGATTTTCTAGATACTCTCTGTAATAACAAATAATGCCACCTCCATAGAACTGTTTTCACAATTAAATGAGTTAATGAAATTGAGAATATTGACATAGGGACTGTCATGTGATGTATACTCCACAGAAGTTAGTTTATGTCTCTCTTTCTTGCTTGCTCTCTGTCCTATGGAATCTTGAGTATATATCAATCTTCTTTTTTTTCCATTCTCTCCTCTGTGATTTTCAATATCAACGAATTATTTTTCTTAATAATGAGGAAGTTAATAATACATACTTATCTTGAATAAATTATCCCCAACCTTTAGTTCCAAGAAGAATTATTTTAAAACAAACCCAGAAATATATTAATTCAGACAGCTTTCAAACTTCTAAGTCATAGCAACTAAAATAAGTATAATTTAATAATATTGCATATAAATATTAATAAACTGTAATATTTTAATTTGCAAAATTGAATAAGCACTTGAAACAAAAGCAAAATAAAAAAGATTCATGTAACATTAAAAAAAAATTCTTATGTAGATATGAATTAGAAATCGGTAATATATAATATTTTTATTTAAATCAGTATTTAATTTAGAATATTTAGAAATCCTTAGCAGGAAGTGCTGGCCTATGTTTCGTTAGCCAATATCTTAACTTCTCTGAAACCTGAATTATATGCTTTAAGCCAGTGAGAGAGTAAATCTGTTTTGAAATTCAAATCAATAAATGTATAGATATTTTTGATATTTGTAACTGCTATAGTATCATTATTTAAAAAATGAATTCATTGTGGTCACCTATGGGATTACTTTTCAAAATGAACATATGTTTGGCCCCTAAAAAGGTGTTAAAACACTACTCTCTTTCAGTTTTTAATGTGTTATGTAAGAGTCATGTGTTGTCTCTTCATCCTCTGCCTCCCTCTAACTTCCTCTGTGCCACTCCCAAAAAAAGAGACTTGAACTCCATTCATGGCAACAAGCTAAGCTCCTGTGAACATTCATCATTGGAAAGGTTGGGTTTTAAACATAGTTTAAATACAATTATATCTTGGGGTGGTGCATAGTAGCAGTTAAACACTTTCATCACTGCTGTTTTTGTTGTTGTTGTTAAGGAGCTCTAGTGGTATAGTGCCTAAGGCTAACTGCTAACCAGAAGGCTGGTGGTTCAAACCTACCAGTCACTCCTCTGAAGGAAGACTGAACAATCTACTTCCATAGGAGGGATCACTATTAGTCAGATCCTTCTCGATGGAAGTGAGTTGGGTTTATTGTTTTTTTGTTGTTGTTAGGTGCCATCAAATTGGTTCTGATTCACAGCAACACTGTATACAGAAAAACAAAACAAAACAAAAAAAAAAACACTGAACAATCCTGCACATCATCAAAATCTTTACTGTTTCAGTCTGTTTTTCTAGCCACTGTGTCAATCGATGTCATTGAGAATCTTTTCACTGACCCTCTACTTTACCAAGCATGAGGTACTTCTCCACGAATAGGTCCCTCCTGGTAACATGTCCAAAGTATATGAGATGAAATCTTGCCATCCTTACTTTTAAGGAACATTCTGGCTGCGAGTATTCAAATACACATTTGTTCTTCTCCTGGCAGACCACGGTATATTCAATATTCTTTGCCAGCACCATAATTCAAAAGCATCACTTCTGCTTTGGTCTTCTTTATTCATTGTCCAACTTTCACCTGTATACGATGCAATTGAGAAACTCATGGCTTGGGCTAAAATCACTTTAATCCTCAAAATGACATCTTTACTTTATAACACTTTAAAGAGGTCTTTTGCAGATTTGTACAATGCAGTGCACCATTTAATTTTGTAACTGCTGTATCCATTTTACTTGATTGTGGATCCAAGTAAAATGATATCCTCGATAAATTCAATCTGTTCTCGTTTTATCAAGATGTTTTTTATTGGTCCAGTTGGGAGGATATTAGTTTTCTTTATGTTGAGCTGTAATCTATACTGGAAGCTGTAGTCTTTGATGTTCTTTGATCTTCAGTAAGTGCTTCAAGTCTTCACTTGCAGCAAGCAAGGTTCTATCATCTTGCATATTGTAGGTTGTTAATGAGTCTTCCTCTAATCCTGACACCTCATTCTTCTTCATAAAGTCAAGGTGCTTGGACTATTTACTCAGCATATAGATTGAATGACTATGGTGAAACGATATAACCCTGACACGTACCTTCCCTGATTTTAAACCATGCAGTATCCCCTTTTTCTTCTCCAATGGCTCTCTCTTGTTCTATGTACAGGTTTCTTATGAGCACAGTTAAAGTGTCCTGGAATTCCCATTCTTCAAAATGTTGTCCATAATTTGTTGTGCTACATGCAGTTGAATGTTTTTGCACAGTCAATAAAACACAAGTAAGCATCTCTCTGATGTATCTACTTCAGCAAAGATCTTTCTGACATCAGCAATGATAATTCTCATTCTGTGTCCTTTTCTGACTCCAGCTTGAATTTCCGGCAGTTCCCTGTCTATGTATTGCTGCAACAATTTTAGAAGTATCTTCTAAAATTTTACTTGCATGTTGTATTAATGATATTGTGTGATAATTCCTATACTTGTTTGGGTCACCTTTCTTTAGGATGGGTACAAGTATGGATCACTTCCAGTCAGTTGACCAGGTATCTGTCTTCCAAAATTCTTGGCATAAAAGAGAAAGTGCCTCCAGTGCTGCATCCATTTGTTGAAACATCCCAGTGGGTATTGTGTCAATTTCTGGAGGCTTGGTTTTTAACCCATTCAGTGCAACTTCGACTTCCTCTAGTACCATCAGTTCTTAATTATATGTTAGCTCTTGAAAAAATTCAAAGTTGTTTAATTCTTTTTGGTGCAGTGACTCTGTATTTTTTCCATATATTTGGATGTTTTCTGTGTCATTCAGTTTTTTGACCATATAATCCTTCAACATTGCAACTCAAGACTTGATTTTTTTTTAATTCACTTCTTTCAGCTTGAGAAATGACTAGTGTGTTTTTCACTTTTGATTTTCTAACTCCAGGTCTGTGCACATTTCATTGAAATGCTTTGTCTTCTCAAGCAGCTCTTTGAAATCTTCTATTCATCTCTTTTGCACCACCATTTTTTCCATTTGCTTTAGCTACTTTATATGCAAAAAGAGCTCTGGTAGTGTAGTGCCTAAGGCATTTGACTGCTAACCAGAAGGCTGGCGGTTCAAAACCACCAACCACTCCTCAGAAGGAAGTTTGGGCAATCTACTTCTGTAGGGATACCGCCTCAGAAATCCAAGGAGGGTCCGACTCGATGGCACATAACAACAACAACAACAACAACAACACTCTACACTTCTGACAACATGACCAAAGTAGGTGAGAGGAAGTCTGGCCATTCTCACTTCCAAGGAGCATTGCAGCTACACTTCTTCCAGGACAAATTTGTTAGTTTTTCCAGCAGTCCATGGTATTTTCAGTGTTCTTTTCAAACAGCACTCTACAGCATCGATTCTTCCTCTCTTTTCCGTATTCATCGTCCAGCTTTCACATGCATATGAGGTGATTGAAAATACCATGGCTTGGGTTAAGCATACTTTATTCATTAGAGTAACATATTTGTTTCTCAACACTTTAAAGAGGTCATTTGCTGCAGAGTTGCCCAGTGCAATATGTTGCCTGAGTTCTTGACTGTTGCTTCCATGGGTGTTGATTGTGGATCCAAGTAAAATGAAGTCTCTGACAATTTATTCTTTTCTCCATTTATTGTAATGTTGTTTGTTGGTCTAGTTGTGAGGATTTGTTTTGTGTTTATATTTTTTTTGTGTGTTAAGTGTAATCCATACTGTAGACTGTAGTCTGCTCTTAATCAGTAAATGTTTCAAATCTTCTTCACTCTCAGAAACCAAGTTTTTGTCATTGGCATATCACAGGTTTTTAATAAGATTCCCTGTAATCCTGATGTTAAATTACCTTTCTCAGATTATTTGCTCAGCATAAACCCAAACCTACTGCTGTTGAGTTGGATCCAACTCATAGCAACCCCTCCTTGGGTTTCTGAGTCCATATCACTATGAAAGTAGATTGCCCAACCTTCCTTCCAAGGAATAGCTAGTGGATTTGAGCCACCAGCCTTCTGGTTAGCAGTTAAATGCCTTAGGCACTATGCCATTGGTGAAATGATACAACCCTGGCACATACATGTCCTGATTTTAAACAATTTAGTATCCCCCTGTTCCATCTAAACAACAGGTTCTTTGTCTATGATCAGGTTCCTCAGGAGCACAATTACATGTTCTGGAATTCCTATCCATTGCAATGTTATCCATGATTTGTTATAAACCACACGTCAAATGCTTTGTATAGTCAATAAAACACAGCTAAACACCTTTCTGACATTCAGTGCTTTCAGCCAACATGCATCTGACCTCAGGAAGGATGTCCCTCATTCCATGTCCTTTTCTGAATCCAGCTTGAATTTCTGGAAGTTCACTGTCAATGTACTGCTGCTATAGTTTTTGAATTATCTTCAGCAAAATTTACTCGGTGTGATATTAATGATATTGTTCGACAACTTTCACATTCTGTTGTATCACCTTTCTTTGGAATGGACAAAAATCAGATATCTCCCAGTCAGTAGGCCAGGTCGCTGTCTTGCAAATTTCTTAGCATGGATGAATAAGTGCCTTCAGTGATGCATCGGTTTGTTGAAGCATTTCAGTGGGTATTCAGTCAATTCGTGGAGGCTTGTCTTTTGCCAATTCTTTCAGTGCATCTTGTACTTCTTCCTTCAAGAGCATTGGTTCTTGATCATATCCTACCTCCTCAAATAGATGAACGTTGACCAATTATTTTTGACACAGCAACTCTGTGTATTCTTGCTATCTTCTTTTGATTCTTCCTGTGCCATTGATTATTTTGCCCATAATCCTTCACTATTGCAACTTGAGGTTTGAATTTCTCTCTTCAGTTCTTTCAACTTAAGAAATGCTGGGCATGTTCTTCCCTTTTGATTTTCTATCTCCAGGTCTTTGCATGTTTTATTATAATACTTTACTTTGTCTTCTTGAGCTGTCCTTTAAAATCTTCTGTTCAGCTTTTTTATTTCATCTGTTCTTCTATTCGGTTTAAGAGCCAGTTTCAGAGTCACTTCTGACATCCTGTTTGGTCTTTTCTTCCTTTCCTGTCTTTTTAATGACCATCTTCTTTCTTCACAGATAATGTTCTGGATATTATCACACAACTCCTCTTGTTTTTGCTCATTGATATTCAATGCATTAAATCTATTTTTCAGATGATTTCTAAATTCAGGTGGGATATACTCAAGGTCATCTTTTGGTTCTTATGGACTTGTTTTAGTTTTCTTCAGTTTTAACTTGAACTTGCATATGAGCAAGTGATGGTCTGTTCCACAGTCAGTTCCTGGCCTTGTTTTGACTAAAGGTATTGAGCTTTTCCATTACCTTATTACATAACTGTAGTTGATCTGATTCCTGTGCATTCTATCTGGTGAGGTCCACATGTATGGCACCATTGATGTTGTTGAAAAAAGGTATCTGCTAAGAGTAAGTCATTGGTCTTGAAAAATTCTATCATGTGATCTCTGGAATAATTTCTATCACCTAGGCCATGTTTTCCAACTATTGATGATTCTTCTTTGTTTCTAACTTTCACATTCCAATCATTGTAATAATTAATACATCTTGATTGCATATTTGTTCAATTGCACACTGTAGAAGTTGGTAAAAATCAATTTTTTCATCCTTGACTTTAGTGATTGGTGCATAAATTTGAGTAATAGTAGTGTTAACCTGTCTTTCTTGTAGATATATAGATACTATCCTATAATTGACAGCTTTGAACTTCAGGATAGATCTTGAGACATTATTGTTGACAATGAATGAGAGAGACATCAGTCCTCTTCAATTTGACTTTTGCAGAATAGCAGACCATATTACGTGATTCACATTGACCAATACTGGTCCATTTCAGCTCACTAATGCCTAAGAAAGCAATTTTTCAGTTTCACTTCATGTTTTCTAATAACATATCAAGCAGAGTTTCACTGCTATTCATAAAGTTTTCACTGGGAAATTCTTTGAGAAGTGGATGACATCTTCCTTCTTCCAAATTTTTCTTAGTCTGGAAGCTCAGCTGAAACCTGTCCACCATGTGTGGTCATGCTAGTGTTTGGAAATAGCAATGGCTTAGCCTGCAGCCTCAAAGCAACATGCAAGCCACCACAGTATGACAACTGACAGATGAGTGCAGCTATATATTGACAGGGAACTTTCAGAAATGCAAGCCGGATTCAGAAGAGGACGTGGAGTGAGGGATATCATTGCTGATGTCAGATGGATCTTAGCTGAAAGCAAAGAATGCCAGGAAGATGGAATATTTTATTGACTATGCAAAAGCATTTGTTTGTTTGGATCATAACAAATTATTGATAACCCTGAGAAGAATGGGAATTCCAGAACAATTAACTATACTCATGAGGAACCTGTACATAGACCAGAAGGTTGTCGTTTGGACAGACCAAGGGGATGCTGCATGGTTTAAAATCAGGAAAGGAGTATGTCAGGGTTATATCCTTTCATCATACTTATTCAATGTGTATGCTGAGCAAATAATCTGAGAAGCTGGACTGTATGAAGAAGAGCGTGGCATCAGGATTGGAGGAAAACTCAACAACTTGAGATATGCAGACAGCACAACTTTGCTTGCTGAAAGTGAAGGTGACTTGAAGCACTTAATGATGAAGATTGAAGACTACAGTCTGCAGTATGGATTATGAATCAACATAAAGAAACTAAAACTTCAAATAAGGGAGATGAAAATGCTCACAATTGGACCAGTAAGCAGCATAATGATAAATGGAGAAGAGATTGAAGTTGTCAAAGACTTTGTATTTCTTGGTTCCACAATCCACATCAGTGGAAGCAGCAGTCAAGAAATTGGATGACATATTGTACTGGACAAATCTGCTACAAAAGGCAGCTTTGAAGTGCTGAAGAGCTAAGAAGTCTCTTTGAAGATTAAGGTTCAAGTAACCCAAGCCATGGTATTTTCAATCACTTCATATGCGTGAAAGCTGGACATTGAATAAGGGAGACCCAAGAAGAGTTAATGCTTTTGAGTTGTGGTGTTGGCAAAGAATAGTGAAAGTACCATGGGCTGCCAGGAGAACTGACATATCTGTTCGCGAAGAAGGGATGATGGAATCCTCCTTGGAAGCAAGAATGGCCAGACTTGGTCTCACTTACTTTGGTCATGTTGTCAGAAAAGACTATTTTCTGGATAAGGATATAATGCTTGGTAAAGTGGAGAGTCAGTGAAAAAGGGGAAAGCCCTCAAGGAGATGGATTGACACAGTGGTTGCAACAATGGGATCAGGTATAGCGAGTATTGTGAGGCTGGCGCTGGACCAGACAGTGTATCATTTTGTTGTACATAGGGTCTTATGAGTCAGAGCTGACTTAATGGCACCTGACCAAAACAACAACATTTCACGTTTGACTACTTCCAGTTTTCCTAGATTCCTACTTCATATATTCTATGTTCTGGTTGTTAATGGATGTTAGCAGTGTTTCTTTCCATTTTGATTCATGCCCCATAAACAAAGGAAGGTCTCAAAAGCTTTAATCCAATTATATCATCAAGGACGACTCTACTTTGAGGAGGCAGCTCTTCTGCAGTCATATTTTGAGGACCTTCCAACCTGAGAGGCTCATCTTCCCACACTATATGAGACAATGTTTCAAGGCTATTCCTAAACTTTTTCAGTAATATATCAGAGAGTGTTTCTGTATTATTCATAAGGCTTTCACTGGACAATTTTTTTTCTTTTTTTTTTTTCAGAAGTAGATGGCCCTGTTCCTCTTGCCAGTCTGTATTAATCTGCAAACGCCACTGAAACCTGTGCACCATGGGTGATTCGGCTGGTGTTTGAAATACCAGGGGCGTAGCTTCCAGCTTCACAGCAACACACATACTGCCACATTATGACAAACTGACAGACAAATGGTGGTTTCATTGGCTTTTTCTTAAGTAATTTATACTGTTTCTTCTAATTGTGAATTAAAACTCTATTCTGAAGTAGGTAAAAAGCATTCCAAAGTATAAACACTTTAAGATGATCTCTTAGCTGCTAATTTAGCCATTTACTCAGAACCTTTTTACTTTCATTTTATTTTAAAAGCTGAACCTAAGACATAATATTAAGTTACATACAAATGTTTTCTTAGCCTGCTGGGTGAATCTTTGTGATTATTGTTTCCAGGCAAATGGTTTTTCCTACTCTTTGAAGAGAGGACTATTGTTTTTTGTTTTAGCCAATTATTTGAGATTAGGGAAATTAGTTGGTGCCATTCTGCCTTCTCTGGTAACAAATAATTTGTATCTGAAAACCTGTTACAAGTCATAAACTCTTATCTAAAAGGCCTTACAGATCTTACAAATCCAGTTTTTTGACCATTTAAAAACTTAAAGTTTGTTAAGTAAATAAAGAGGCTTTCATGAATGGTTACAATATGTATTATGTTTTACAGGAATAAGGAAAAAAAAATCACTATCTCTTTAATTTAAATAAATAAACCTTTGCTGTGTAAGCTTGAAGTAAATTTAAAATTTCTAACTTGATCTGCCAATTTCCCTCATTTTTGCTGGGATTTTCAGATGCTAATTGGAATGCTCTGAAGCTCACAGCACTGCCAATGACTTTTGGGTAACTTCCATGTTTCCAGTTTGCACTGAAAACAGCAGGATGACCAAATTATGATAGACTTTTCTCTTCCAAATCAATCAACTATTAACATAAAAATTTCCTCAAGTGTCGCAAAATCTGAAATAGAAAGGATTAAATTTTGGATATTGTTAAGTTCAAAACTCTTAATGGAATTTGATCCTTGAACATCTGAATCAAATGATTAAAATTTTTTGTAGATAGACTGAACCTTAAAAATATTAAGCCTGGAAAAAAGATGTTTCCATGAGATGTGGATAAAGATAGATAGCTATATAGTTATCGATTTATTTGGCTTGATTTTTTTAGTGGTACAACATTATACCTATTATTTTGCATTATAATTTTATATAAATGCAACCCCACATTTATTCTAAAATTTCCAAAATATGTAGTTATATATATATATTATTGTTAGATGCTCTTGATTTTGACTGACAACGACCCCATGCAACTGAGTAGAACTGCCCTAGAGGGGTCCCTAGGCTATAATCTTTAATGATATGGATATTATCCTATCACTGTCAGCATTATACTTGAGGATAGATCTTGAGACGGTCTTTTGGACAATTGATGCAATGCCATTCCTCTTCAGTCTATCGTTTCTGGCATAATAGATCATATGATTGTCTGATTCAAAATGGTCAATACCAGTTCATTTCAGCTCACTAATGTCTAGGATATTGATCTTTTGAGTTCCATTTCATTTTGAATAACTTCCAATTTTCCTTTGTTTCTACTTCATACATTGCATATTCCAATTATTAATGAATGTTTGTAGCTGTTTCTTCCCATTTTGATTTATGACAAATTAGCAAATGAAGGTCCCAAAATCTTTACTCCAGTCATGTCATTTAGGTTGACTCTACTTTGGGGAGGCAGCCCTTCCCCAGTCGTATTTTGAAGACCTTTTAACCTGAACGGCTCATCCTCAGGCACTATATCAGACAGTGTTTCTTGGCTATTCATAAAGCTTTCTAGTAATATATCAGACAGTGTTTCACTGCTATTTATAAGATATTCAGTGGATTTTTTTTTTAATAAGTGTATGACCCTGTCCTTCTTTCCAGTCTGTCTTCTTCCAGTTTTGCTGAAATCTGCCTGCCATAGGTGAGCCTACTGGTATTTGAAGTACTGCTGGCATAGCCACCAGCCTCACACCAACTTGCAAGACACTATAGTATGACAAACTGAAAATCAAGATGTATTACTGGTGATTGGAGTGCCAAAGTCAAAAACAAAGAAAATCATTGGAATTTGGAAAATATGGTGTTGGTGATAGAAATTATGCTGGAGATCTCATGATAGAATTTTTCAAGAGTAAATGAATTATTCATTGCAGATACCATTTTTCAACAAAATAAAAGGCAGCTATACACATGGACTTTGTTACATGGAGTACACAGAAATCAGATCAACTACATCTGTGGAAAGAGCCAATGGAGTAGCTCAATATCTTCAGTCAAAACAAGACCAGGAGCTGACTGTGGAACAGACCATCAATTTCTCATATGCATGTTTAAGTTGAAGGTAAAGAAAATTAAAATATGTCCATGAGAGCCAAAATATGACCTTGATTAAATCCCAACTGAATTTAGAGACCATCTGAAGAACAGATTTGACACATCTGTGACTGACGACTAGAGGAGTTGTGGGATACCATAAAGAACATTATGTGTGAGGAAAGCAAATGGATATTAAAAAGACAGGAAAGGAAAAAATGCCAAAGTGGGTGTCAGAAGAGACTCTGAAACTTGCTCTTCAATGAAGAATAGCTAAAGGAAATAGAAGACATGCTGAAATAAAAGAGCTGAACAGAAAATTTCAAAGGGCAGTTTGAGAAGACAAAATAAAGTATTATAATGGAATGTGCAAAGACTGGGGTTAGAAAAACAGAAGGGAAAAACATGCTTGACATTTCTCAAGCTGAAAGAACGAAAGAAAAACTCAAGCCTCAACTTGCAATATTAAAGAATTCTATGGAAGGAAGACAGGGCACTCTACTTCTGTAAAAATTTACCACTTCATAAGAACAATGGGGATTGCTATGAGTTGGAATCGACTCGATGTCAGTGGGTTTGGTTTGGTTTGGTTTATGGAGAAAATAATGGTGGAGGATGCATCACAAAGAAGATGGAAGCCATGAATAGTCGCTGCACCAAAAAGAGGTGGCTGATATCCAACTATTTCAGGAGTTAGCATATGATCAATAGCCAATGGTATTGAAGGAAGAAGTACAAGATGCACTGAAAGAATTGGTTCAAAATATGACTCCAGCAATAGACAGCATACCTATTGAAATGTTTTAACAAATGGATGCAACACTGGAGACACACACATTTATGCCAAGAAAATTGTAAGACAGTGACTTGGTCAACTTACTGGAAGAAATCCATATCGTGATCATTCCAAAGAAAGATGATCCAACAGACTGTGAAAATTATCTAGCAATATTGCTGATATGACACACAAGTAAAATTTTGCTGGAAATAATTAAAAAATGGTTGCAGCAGAATAATGAAAGGAAATTTCTAGAAATGCAAGCTGGATTTAGAAGAGGATATAGAACAAGTGATGCCATTACTGATGTCAGATGGATCTTAACTGAAATCAAAGAATAGTAGAAAGATGCCTACCTATGATTTTGTTGACTATGCAAAGGCATTTAACTGTGTGGATCATAAGAAATTATGGATAACATTGCAAAGAATGAGAATTTCAGAACATGTAATTGTTCTCATGAGGAACCTGTACATAAACCAAGAGGCTGTCATTTGAACAAATCAGGAAGGGTGTGCCTCAGGGTTGTATCATTTCCACATAGTTACTCAATCTCTAAGGAACTCTAGTGGTGCAGAGCCTGAGGAATTTGGCTGCTAACTTGAAGTTTGGTGGTGCAATCCCACCAGCTGCTCTGTGGAAGGAAGATGAAGCAGTCTACTTCCGTAAGGATTTCCTGCCTTGCAAACACTATGGGGGGTCACTGTGAGTTGGAATTGACTTGATGGGTGTGGATTTGGTTTGTATTTTGTTATTCAATCTGTATGCTGAGCAAATAATCAAATAAACTGGAATGCAGCATCAGGATTGGAGAAACATTAACAACCTGTGCTATGCACATGACACAACTTTATTGAAAATAAAGATGACTTCAAGCAATTAGTGATGAAGATCAAAAGCTACAGTCTTCAATATGAGTTACACCTTAACATAAAGAAAAGGGAAATCCTCACAAATGAACTAATAAGCAACATCATGATAAATGGAGAAAACATTGGAGTTGTCATGGATTTCATTTTATTTGGATCCACAATCAACACCTTGGAAGCAGCAGTCAGGAAATCAGACATACTATTGCACTGGGCAAAGCTGCTGCAAAAGAACTCTTTAAGGAATTAAGAATCAAAGATGTCACTTTGAAGACTGAGATGTGCCTGACCCAAGTCATAGTATTTTCAATTACCTTATATACAATGTGAAAGCTGGACAATGAATAAGGAAGACTGAAGAAGAGTTGGTGAAGAATACTGAAAATAACATGGACTGCCAGAAGAATGAACAAATCTGTCCTAGAGGAAGTGCAGCCAGAATGCTCATTGGAACGAAGAATGACCAGACTATATCTTACCTACTTTGTTCATGTTGTCAGAAGGGACCATTCCCTGGACAAGGATATCATGCTTGGTAAAGTAGATGGGCAGTGAAGAAGGCAAAGTCCCTCAATAAGGGGGATTGATACAGTGTCTCCAGTGTGGGCTCAAGCATGGCAAGGATTGTGAGGATGGTGCAGGACTGGACATTGTTTCGCTCTGTTGAACATAAGGCTGTTATTAGTTGGAGCTGATTCAACTGCACCTAACAACATTTAGGTAATAATTTTCACAGTTATTTTGATTAGATTCATTTTGAAGATAATGTATTTCCTTTAATATATTCCAGAAATAAATTCATTCCAAGTGCAGTTCTATTCAAGTCCATATAAGAGAATGCTCACATTTCTAAAGAAGCATTGGAAATTTTCATGCTGCCTAGAATCACAAGGACCTTCTTATTGCCTAGAAATATTTGGACCATTAACCAATAGTGTGAACTTGGCTATATCACCTAATCTCTCTTCATCTACTTTTTTTTCTGGTACGTAGTAGAATTGTTCAACTTGATAAATTGAACTTTGTCTTTTGAACTCCCAAAACCTTATCATCACTACTGTGAATATTGCACATGTCCTTTTATTGTCAATATATTTTTTTGATAACTGGCTTACACTTTTGTAGATTTTAAATTTAAAAAAATTAAAAGTACTTAGCAGGGCAGACACATTTAAAATTTTTATTACATTGCTCCAATAATACTATCATCACTGCTAAGTACTTATTTTAATTTTCCATTTATTCATTTCTGCATTGCTCAGTACATTTTTACTGAATACAGTGAATAAATTAAGAAAAACAAATATATATATATATATTCCTGGACTTCTCACAGCCTAGAGGCTGTGTTTTTACAAACCCATCCAACATACTGAGTAGTAAAGTAAAAACTTAAAATTGTAGGGCAATTACTTTGGGTGAGGCTAATATGGAATTATAATATGATATAATAAGAGTACTTTTTTTTAGCACTACAGAATTATTGCCAACCTAATTGTACTAATAATTTTCTATAAATAATGATCAATTTATGAAACTTCATTAAATAAAGTAATATTAAAAGACTATGGAAAAATAATATTTCAGGTACCTGAGACTGAGATAAAACAAAGAAAATCATATTTAAAGGCAACATTTTTAGGAAGACTGAGCACTCTACTTCCGTAGAGATACTGCCTTGGAAACCCAAGGGGAGGGGTCATTATGAGTTGGGACTGACTTGATGGCAGTGAGTTTGAGTTAAAGCAGTCTTACTAAGTTCTAAGAGTCCTATGGTAGGTAAAAGGTAATCTTTTCAGTTTGTCCCAAACTTTTGGTAGAATTAAATTGTATTTCACAAATTATTTTATCCTATTTTTCTTAAGTAATATTATTTGACACAGAACTATTTACACCAAATTTTTAAATTATGTGTCTCCTAGTATTTTTTGTTTGTTTGTTTCAAACCTAGAGATTTAAAAAAATAACAAATAAATAAATTTCAGACTTTTCAGAATATATGTATTTTGGCCTTAGAAGTGCAAAATTTACACTTTGTTATAAATCAAAACTACATTACAATGGAATGATAAAAAATATTATTTTAGTTATTTTTACTGTTCAATTAATTCCTGATGCATTTGTCAATAAATATGTGATTAAGAGAGGTGGTATATTATAAAAATTACCTATATTTTCTACCTGCCAACTACTGATCTATGCAATTATGATATTTTTTTAAATGTTTTTAAGAAAAAATAGTAAAATACTTAGAGACATTTTTAGCCATCAAGTACTACATTTAAAAGTGGAAAATGATTACAAGCATTCACTTTAAAAGACACAAGTAGGTGAAAGGTAAAAGGATGCAATATAATTTACTATGATGACTCAAATCAAAAGAAAACTGAAGTGAATATTTATATCAGACAAAGTAGATTTCAGAACAAGTAGTTTTACCAGAGTTAAAGAATACCATTACCTAATAATAAGTGAATAAATTCATCAAGAAGACTTAACAATCCTAAGTACATATGCATTTAATGACAGAGCTTCAAAATATATAAAGCAATAAATGATTGAACTGCAAGGAGAATTGTACAAATTCACACTTATAGTTGAGGATTTCAATATCGTTCTCTGAGAATCGATATCACAAGTGGACAAAAATCATTAAGATTTGAACAACACTATATACCAATTTTACCTAACTGATGTTTATAGAACACTCCACCAATGACACCAACAACTTGCTTTAAAAGGACATATCGGATACTTACCAGGATAGACAATAACTCTGCCACAAAACAAGTCTGAATTAGGTTAGAATTTAGATTTTTAGTCATGCCGACTGAGAGAATGTACAACCTACCAATATTTTCAAAAATATCTAAACAGATAGATAGATAGCATAGTCAGGTGGGGTCTATCCTAGGAATTCGGGGTTTATTTAAGATTTGAAAAGCAATCAGTGTTACACACAATATTATTTAAAAAAAAAAAAAAGAAAAAGAAAATTCATCTGATCATCTCAATAGGTACAGAAAAAAAAATTGAACACTGCATGGTAAATGTTCTAAGCAATGAAGCCAAACAAGAAAAAGAAAAGAGATGTCTACATGAGAAAAGAGGAAGTAAAACTGTCTTTATTAGCAGAAAACATCATTGTCTATGGAAAATGGAATGAAATCTACCAGAAAAATTTACTTTGATAAAACTACATTTTATTTCTCTATATCTGTAATAATAATATATAAAGGTCAGTATTTTCAATAACATCAACAATGAAAATATTTAGGGATATATCTGACAAAAAATGTGGAAGACTTATACTCTGAAAACTACAAAACATTGCTGAGTTATTGAAGAAAACTTATGTAAATAAATTAGCTCAAGGGTCAGAAGATACAAACTTGTTAAGATGTTTTTTCCACCAAAACTGATAAAGAATAATTTCAGTGAAAATCCAGGAGATTTTTTTTATCAGTTTTTCTTTAAACAATTGAAAAATATTTTTGCTGAATTCATTTGGAAATACAAAGGTCTTAAAATAGTTTTTTTTTAAAGAAATTTGAAACAGAAGAAAATTTAGAAGACTATCAGTACCTGATGTCAAAATTTAATATAAAATACTCAAAAATTTGTGTTAATTAGCTTCAGGACAGACAAATAGATTAATGGAAGAAAAGAGAGAGTTCAAATATAGACACCTTTGTTTATTGTCAGTAGTTTTTGACAGTTATCAGTCAGTTCAACGGAGAAAGGACAGTCTTTTAAACACACAGTGCTAAAATAGATATCCATATGTTAAGCACAAAAGCAAATCTTTGCTCCATATCTCACAATGTATATAAATAACTTAAACATTCAACTGAAAGTTCTAGAGGGAAATATTTTTTATCTTGACTTAGGCAAACATTTCTTAGATATACCACCAAAGTCAAAGTCAGGATCTATAGAATAACAAATATTATTATAACAAATGAATTTTATAGAAATAAAATAACTTCTGCCTTTTGAAAGACAAGAGAATGAAAAAACAAGCCACTGACTATGTGATAATATTTGCAAAATTCTGTCAAAGGACTTGAAATCAGAATATATTTTTACATAAATTCCTCAGTTAAATAATATTTAAACAGACATGTCACCAAATAAAACATGTTTGTGGCAAATAATCATAAGGACAGACTAGGAAGAAGGATTTGGCCAGGTCTACTTCTGAAAAAATGTGAGAGCTGGGCGATGAATAAAGAAGATGGCAGAAAAATTGATGCACTTGAATTGTGGTGCTGGCGAAGAATATTGAGTGTACCATGGACTGCTAGAAGAATGAACAAATCTGTCTTGGAGAAAGTACAGCCGGTATGCTCCCTAGAAGCAAGCGTGGCCAGACTTCGTCTCTCATGCTTTAACCATGTTGTCAGAAAGAGTCGATTCCCAGGAGAAGTGTATCATGCTTAGTAAAGTAGAGGGTCAGTGAAAAAGGGGAAGGCCCTCAACAAGATGGATTAATACGGTGGCTGCAGTCAGGGCTCAAGCATAGCAAGGATTGTGAGGACGGCGTAGTGCTGGGCAGTGTTTTGTTCTGTTGTATGTAAGATTGCTAAGAGTCAGAGATGACTCAACAACAACAAGAGGTTGCATCCAATAATTCTCCTCATAGTATTCCATTGTTTAAAAGATTGAGTGCTAAAAACCACCAGTAATAAAGTTTTGCCTTTGTAGTTTTTTAGAGATCTATCTGCCAGGTGTGTACCAATGTATTTCATGGTTTTCATTTTATCAGTTCTGATTCTCCCTGTCTTGCATCATATTTTTAAATGGGGATATGTGCTTCCCCTATATTACAGACTTATTTTAATAAGTCTAATCATCCATCCAAAATATTTGTTTTCTCATCTGAAAATCTGAAGGGCTGGATTTATCAGGACCAAGCTCTATAAAAAGGCTTGCATCCACTGTTTCACTAGTGATGTTTGTCTATGTTGTTCCTTCTTGTGAAGCTAATTATGATTATTTAAGACTTTAATTGACCCTTTCTGTTTTTATCTCCACTGATAAGAGTTAGCTATAGTTTTAACAACTTGCACTTCATATAGAATTCTAGCCAGTGCAGTCTGTACCTGTACTAGAACACTACCATGAGAAGCTCATAAGAACTGGTCTTTTGACAGATGTGACACCATTTTACCTTGTTGTTGTTGTTGTTATGAAACTTAGTAATTCTTATTATGTCTGGGTGATACAGTAGGTATATGTTTATCTTTTTTAAGAGCTTGCCAAAAATGCTGATTTTTCTTTTTGCTCTCATTCACTGCTCCACTCCACAAGGAATAAAAGGCATTTGGTTGTATGCAGATGACATAGCAGTATTATGGAAAACAGTAACAATAGCTTGGTTTTGTAGACTGAGACAGCTCTTTAATGACAGCATTTCTAGAGAGATGAAAAGCACAGTTGTAAGTTTTACAAATTTTAAAAGTTATTCAGTTTCAAAGGTAGTAACTACCCGTTATTTTTAGAAGGAGGGCAGGAAGGATAGAACAGGAAGTAACACAGAGCAAAATTAAATATTCTAAAATTGCCTGGCAAATATTATTTTCAAACAAAAGTGGAGGTTTTGGTTATAACTTTTTAAAATATTGTCTAAGCTAAATATTCTATGCTAAGTATTAATTCTATCTATAATGGAATATATTTTGCTTCTCAAATACATTAATCAATTCATGTCTCTGTTAATGGAGGATTCTGTTTTTTTTTTTTTTTTTAATAAAAAGGTCACATTTTAAACTTCATTGAGATGGATATCTTATTGAGAAATAGTATAATTTTCACAATCATTTGGCTATTAAAACAAAAATTTCATTTGATAAATAGAATAATTTTGGAAAAATTTTGAGTAATATGATGATTTCTTCTGCTAATTCTTCCAGAATAAAACTCATTGCCTTTGAGTGGATTCTGACTCACAGTGACCCTAATGGACAAAGTACAACAGTCCCTTAGGGTTTCCAAGGCTGTAATCTTAATGGAAACTGTAATATTTATGGACATCTTTCTCCAGTCGTGGTTTCCAATCACTGACCTTTTGGTTAGAAGGCAAACTCTTAACTACTTCACAACAAGGGCTCCTTAACTCTACATTAGTGATTTTCAAATTTAAGTGTTCATAGACATCAACTTGAATGCTTGCTAAAAATGCAGATTATCTTATTTTAAATCCATAGACCTGGTTTGGATCTAGAATATTTTCTGTTAGTGTTTCACCTAGTTCTGATTCTAGAGTTAGAGACCCAACTTTGAATAATATATCTAAAAGTATAATACAATCCATCCTTGTGTTAAAAAAGAATTTTATGGAGTTATTCTGTGGCATAATTGCACTGACACTAGAGGCAATGTTACAAAGTGGCTACTGGTAAACATAGGAATTCTGTTTTGTTTTTGCTTAAAAAGTAATGAATGCAACCTAGGTCTGTAAATGTAGAGCAATTGGACTTAGTTATATCACTATCACTTTCTGTTCATATACCATATAACCAAAACACCAGTTGCCATCAAGTCAACTATGACTCATGGCAACCCCTATGTGTCAAGAGTAAAACTGTATTATAAGCACTGCATTATAGGGTGAAAGGTTAGCACATTAAACCCACCCAGAGGCTCCTCAGAAGATAGGATTTGATTATAGGATACATTTTTCATATATGACATTTTATAATGTTCAAGGTCCCAGCCTTGAAAACTCTATGGAATTATATATATATAATATATATGTATATAGGAAGGTTGGGCAATCTACTTCCGTAGTGATACTGCCTCAGAAACCCAAAGAGGGGTCGCTATGAGTCAGATCTGACCCCACGGGCACATAACGACGATGATGATGATACACACACACAAACACACATATATGTTGTTGTTTGTTGTTGTTGTTATGTACCCTCCAGTTGGACCGGACTCATAGCGACCCCTCCTTGGGTTTGCCCTATCTTCCTTCCCAGGAGTGACTATATAAATTGAAAAAATTGTTTCCTAAATATTATCTAAAATTCCATGCAAGACATTCTCAGGACTCTCTCTAAGCTGAATGCTGAGTTCCTTATACATGAAGATTTCTGTTATTAAAAAAAAAGAAAAAGAAAAGATAAAGAAAATTAAACTTCTTAGGGAAATAAAAATAGAAAAGAAAATAATCATTGCTAATTTGCAAGTAAAAGAAGCTCTGGTGGGGTAGTGTGTTAGGCATTTGGTTGCTGACTAGAATGCCAGCAGTTCAAACCCACCAGCTGCTTTGTGGGAGGAAGATGAGAAAATATTTCCATAAAGATTTATAGTCTTGGTAACCCAATGATAGTCACCATGCATTGGAATCAACTTGATGATAGGGGGTAGTTTGCAAGTAGGATTGATATCACTTAAAAATCTGTGAATAAGGATTTTTTTAAATTTTTCTGTTCCTTAACATAATGATTTAAGGAGCCCTGTAGGCACAGTAGCTAAGCTGCTAACCAAAAAGTCAGTAGTTAAAACCTACCAGCTTCTCCCCAGGAGAAAGATATCTCAGTTGCTTCATAAGATATACTGCCTAAGAAACCTTGTTGCTGTTATGTACTGTCCAGTTGAACTGGACTCATAGTGACCCCTCCTTGGGTTACCGAGGCAGTATCACTACAGAAGTAGATTGCCCCATCTTACTTCTGAGGAATGGCTGGTGAGTTCAAACTGAACCGCCAGCCTTCTGGTTAGCAGTCAAGTGCCTTAGGCACTATGCTACCAGAGCTAGGGCAATTATTCTCAGTCATATAGGGCCACTGTGAGATGGAACTGACTCCATGGCAGAGGGTTAGTTGGTTAGTTTGTTTTTAGAACACAATGCTTGATACACTTTAGTCAAGCTCCAAGCTGCCTGTGGAGTCGATCCCAACTCATAGTGACCCCTCCTTGAGTTTCAGAGGTGATTCTCTCTACGGAAGTAGATTGCTCAATCTTCTTTTCGAGGAGTGGCTCATATACAATAAGTGACTGATAAAAATTAATTTAATGTTTAAGGAGTTGTTAGCATACTTAGTTTTGTTAATGTGACAGCACTTTCTACTTTGTTCTTTAAGACTCATACATACTGGACATTTCCCCTTGGCACTTAATATAATGCCCCTGAGACTTAATTTCTGTTGCACACAAAAGTTTGTCTTAAAATAGAAGAAATTTTGCTAATTGTTTATAGTTATTCCAGAATTCATGAGAAAACCTGGGTCTATAAATTTAGGATGCTTGAGCTAACAATTTTAATTATGAAAAAATGAATGATTGTATGGAAGGAATGAATGAACAAATGAATAAATGGAATGATTATGATATACATATTGATATATATAAAAGATTAATGTTTCAAAATGTCTATATAATCACAATATTAATGTCTATATAATTATTCACAATATTAATTAATATTAATTTAAATGCTTAGCATTAGAGAATGCCACCATAAAAACAGGTAAGTAAAGGTTACAGGATTTGATTATAGAATACATTTTTTTTATATATAACATGTTGTAATGTTCAGGAACATCTTTTTTAATGAAAAAATTCACTTCTATACATGCTAATTGATTAATAGTGTACCTAATTGACCACTTTGTTTGTGGTTGAGTAATTATCATATTCAACTGCTTGTTTACACATTAAATGAAGACCAGGTGAAAATATTAATTAGGTTAATAATTTTAAATAATTTTTGTTATTGAGAAACATGTTTTCCTACTCTTACTGCAGTTTTGAAATTACTACTGAAAATGTTTTTCACGTGGCCTTCATCAACATTGACGGCCCAGATTACAGGCTAAAATTCAATCAGGTGATAGGGTCATTACATCTCATTAAGAAAATAACTTACAAAGGCTCATGATAAACACATAAAATGGTATAGTGCTTTAGGGGAAGATGAGAAGAGCTAGTAATACAGGACAACATAAATTGTTCTAGTCATATATTGAAGAACTCCACCTATTTGTTGCCAAATTTTATTCACTTTCTTAGCGAGAAAATCTTACTACATATAATTAATTTTCAAAAGAATGTGCATATCAGGGTGTGTTTCATTTTAATATCTAGATAATAAAATATGACTTTCATTTCTTTTAAATATGAAGGGAAATAATAGTTTCATATTAACTATAACTGAAATAATACCAAATATTTGTATTTGAAGACAACAATTGGAAGGCCTGTTTTTTTCAGTCATTTCTGCTAGGATAGCAGCAAGTCTTGTTATGTAGACTGCTTAGTCAACAACTTGTAATCAAATCTCTCCCGGAGCAAATGCTAGGAGATTTTCTGTCATTTTTTTCAGGTTATCAAAACTGCCTCAGGTAGTTTGGGTCATTAAATAGCAATAGGTATCAACAAAAAGCAGCCTTGCATCATTAGTGCTAATGATGTCTCAGACTTACATCTAAAAAATGACATACAGACTTCAGAATAATTTAGGTTGACTTCAATGGGAGATATTTACTGCAGGATACCTTGTAACTTAGCAATTGGCAGCAGAGAAAAGGCTGAATAGGAATAATTTTGATGAAAATATTTATATCACAGTGTAATACTACATTTTTTTCTGGTCAACTTAATTTTATGGTAGTGATAAATCAGCATTCAACTATGACTCGTAGTACACACGTGCATAAATATACTATCAATTGACCTTAAGCATTTATTTTACTCTGACCTCCCAGTAAAAATAACTCTAAAATCATTTACATTTTATGAGCTTTGTAAAGAAGAAACTACTCTAAAAAAGGACCTAAATTATGAAATAGCTACCTAAGTATCCAAACTTTTAATATTTTGGTTTTCTTCTGTTGTAAATATTGACTTAGCTTCTCCTGAAAAACAACATTAAATTAAAAATGAAACATGATGAAGCCGTTAGAGGATGTGATATCTCCTAATTATTAATGTGGCTTGGACATTAAGAGTGAAAAATAATATGAAAGGAGATCCCAAAAGTAGATTAGCCATTATTATAATAAAATTAAAATAAGTATTCAAAAATCAAAAAAAAAATAAAGTGATCAGTTGATAGAACAGCAAACTAAACAAGAATGGAAATAAGGAGAAAATGTTTTCACTGAAGGAATATCTCCATGCTTTGAATATGTATCAAAACAAGATGAAAAAATAAAAAAGTCCAAAAGCATTCAAATATTCTTGAGAACAACTTGCAAATTGTCCTCTTGAACTACAGACTATTTCACTAATTCTAAACTATATTAACAAGTTCACTTTCTATTGTCATCTCAATCCACTGCAATCTGGTTCACATTCTCTTCTCTAACAGAAAAAAAAAAAGTAGTGTCCCCTTGTTCTGTTCGAACGACAGCCTCCTGGTCAAGGTACAGATTCCTCATGAGTAGAATCAAGTGCTCAGGGATTCCCATTCTTCTCAATGTTATCCATAATTTGTCATGATCCACACAATCAAATGCCTTTGCATAGTCAATAAAACACAAGTAAACATCTTTCTGGTATTCCCTGCCTTGAGCCAAGATCCATCTGACAACAGCTATGATATCCCTTGTTCCACGTCCTCTTCTGAATCCGGCTTGAACCTCTGGAAGTTCTCTATCAATATACTGCTGCAAACGTTTCTGAATTATCTTCAGTAAGATCTTACTTGCATGTGATATTAATGATATTGTTCTATAATTTCTACATTCTGTGGGATCACCTTTCTTTGGAATGGGCACAAATATGGATCTCTTCCAGTCAGTTGGCCAGGTAGCTGTCCTCCAAATCTCTTGGCATAACTGAGTGAGTGCCTCCAATGGGGCATCTGTTTGTTGAAATATCTCAATTGGTATGCCATCAATTCCCGGAGCCTTGTTCTTCACCAGTTGCACTTATTCAATCTATATGCTGAGGAAATAATCCGAGAAGCTGGACTATATGAAGAAAAATGTGGTATCAGGATTGGAGGAAGAATCATTAACAACCTGAGATATGCAGATGATACAACTTTGCTTGCTGAAAGTGAGCATGACTTAAGGCACCTACTGATGAAGGTTGAAGAATACAGTCTGCAGTATGGATTACATCTCAACATAAAGAAAACAAAAATCCTCACAACTGGACCAATGAGCAGCATCACAATAAATGGAGAGAAGATTGAGGTTGTCAAAGAATTCACGTTGCTTGGTTCTACAATCAATGCCAACGGAAGCAGCAGTCAGGACATTAGATGACGTGTAGCATTGGGAAAGTCAACTGCGAAGGAACTGTTTCAAGTGCTGAGGAGCAAGGATATCTCTTTGAGGACTAAGTTGCGCCTGACACAAGCCATGATATTTCCAATCGCCTGGTATGCATATGAGAGCTGGACAATGAATAAGGAAGACCGAAGAAGAGTTGATGCTTTTGAGTTGTGGTGCTGGCGAAGAATGCTGAAAGTACCATGGACTGCTGAAAGAACTAACAGATCTGTCCTGGAGGAAGTGCAGCCAGAATTCTCCTTGGAAGCAAGAATGGCCAGACTTCGTCTCACCTATTTTGGTCATGTTGTCAGAAGGGACCATTCCCTGGAGAAGGATGTCATGCTTGGTAGGGTGAAGGGTCCACGAAAGAGGGGGAGGCCTTCAAGGAGATGGATTGATATGGTGGCTGCGATGATGGGCTCAAGTATAGCGGGGATTGTGGGGCTGGTGCAGGATCGGGCAGTGTTTTGTTCTGCTGTGCATGGGGTCACTATGAGTCGGAAAAGACTCGACGGCACTTAACAACAACAACAGAAAAAAAAAAAAAGCTGTCAAAGGACATTACTTCCTAATCTACAAGATCAATTGCCTCCTGCTTCATATGTCTAGTATTTAGCGCTTTTAACCATCCCCTTCATTAAATGCTTTCTTTGGTTTTAACACCACCTCTTCCTTGATGTTAATCAGATTTCTTTACTTTCTTCTTGTAAAGAGTTGTCTTTTACTCTAGTTGAATCTTTAAAAGTTCTATAACCAATTTCATAGCCTCTGGCTTTTAATTTTGTCTTCATGCTCTACTTGCTGTTTCTTAAGGAGTTTGTCCATTCATTTGACTTCCATGATTTTTACTTCCTGGTCAGATCTGATTCTGGAGTGTTTTAAGTATGTTCCCAACTCATCTTTGCTAGCAGCACAATCATTTCAGAGTCCAGTTGGCAATGAAGGAAAGCCATTAAAATTTATATTTACTTCTTCAAAACTACTCACTCCCATCGAGTCAGATCTGATTCGTAGTGACCCCTCCTTGGGTTTCCCATGTGGTATCACTATGGAAGTAGATTGCCCAACCTTCCTTCCTTGGAGTGGCTGGTGGGTTTGAACTGCCAGTCTTCTGGTTAGCAGTCAAGTGCCTTAGGCACTATGCTACCAGAGTATTTTATATATTTACTTCTTAGTTACATAAAATACTACATTCTTAAAATTTTTCATGTCTTGAACAAAAAAAATCACTGACGGTAATTGCTAAATGTAATAGCTTCCAGTCGACTAGCAAAAGTTTACCACTGACAATAAAACCTTACACTTCACAGTCTAAAACAAATCAAGAGTGGTTTGTTTTTTTTAGCTCTGTTGTAAATATATTATTTTAAAGACCACTTACAAATTGAAATCCTATACTTTAGAAAGTTAAAAATGAAAATTGTGTCTATGAGAGATGTTGGAGTTTTTAATACTTCTTTCCATTATAAAGATGATTTCTCTTAAAATTGATAAATGTATTAGAATTAGAGTAAAAGTTGCAATGAATACAGTTTACATATATATTCCATTACTAAATTTCAATTATTTAAATAAAAATATAATTAGTACTTTGGGCTTCAGCTGGCCACCTCATTCCATCAGTGCACTGGCTAATAACAATTTGGCATAAAGGACATGAGAATAAGATGTGAAGCTGTGGCAGATAAGACTCAGACTCTACCAAACATTCATAGTGTATGTGATGATTTATCTCAATTCTGATAGGTGAAAGGGTACAAATTGTTATAGCTTAAATATAATTCTAATGAGGAGTAAAGCCTGAAGCAATTTACAGTTTTCTGGATTCTGGTAAATACATTCACTGACAAAGGAATACCTTTGTGATCCAAGTTAAATGGATCATTGTAAATTGGTGGTGTAGAAAAAAACATAGAAACAGATATTTCTTCATATTATATTTAATTGGGGTAAAATCCAAAAGCCCAGAAATTGAAGGACATAGCCTTTTTATCCTTTCGGACTTGCAAATAACTGTTTATTATAAGATTGCTGTAGTTGGAGAACCTGCAGTATTCTTGAAAGGGAGCTTAGCAGGAAAACTAAATAAAGCTCTGTGTTTCCAAATACTATTTGCCACTGTGACTGTCTAGCCACAGTACAAATGAAGCAAATGAGTCAAAATCTACGTATTTTTGTCTTTCCTTCTATAGAATTTCTAAACAACCAATACTAAATGTGGATCCAGAGTAATATAGTATGCAGAACTAGGATACTAAGCACTTAAAATAGAATTCTTATTTTCTCCATCTTCACTATATGGGTTCTTTCATAATTTCTTTTGTCTTCTGGGTCCTATTTTTAAATGGTTTTGTGACATTCGTATAGTCCCACATATTTTTAAATCTTTGAGAACCGTTTCCATGTTTAGTATCTAGACATTATACTGAAGGGAGAGATTGGCAGTGTTTGAAACGTAGTATATTTGGTCACAGATTTTCAAAACACTGCCTTAAGCATTGCTGCCTCCACCAGTGCCTCTGCATATGCCAAATATCTAGAAAATCTATTAACAGATCTATTCACTCTAAAGTGATATTAACATTCCTTATCAGAGAGAATTGATTGACTGTAGTAGAGGAGTGACTTGCATAGAAGATGCATGTTCCTGCCAAAACAGCAAGCTTTATCGGCTGGTTACATATAAAGTTTTTCAACATTAAACTTGTGTGTCCTATGTCACTGGCAGAGTGTAGTTCTGTATACACAAAAGGCTTTCATTAGATACATCTTGATTATCATCTGTTGAGAGGAAATACTCTTAGTAACTGCTTAATCTTTCATCTCTGGACAGATGTCTAAGAGTACACATATATTTTAATTTTCTATAATCATTATATTGATTGCATACAATCCTAACGTAAAATAATCTGTGAAACTGTCCTAAGCATCCCAGTAAAATAGTAAAAATAAGTATTTTGATTATTATAACAATTTACATTGCATATTTCTAGAGTCAAGAAGAGTTTTAAATATACACTATTTCATTTAATTCAGTAAAAGTCTTGTGCGATAGGTCATATTTTCTGATACATAGCAGGGTCTCAATAAATGCTCATTTCAACCAGAAGTCTGGAGGTTTAAACCCATGAACCATTCCTTGGAAAGAAGACTGGGCAATCTACTCCCATAGAGATACCACATAGGAAATCCAAGGAGGGCTTGCTCAGAGTCCAATCGATTCCACGGCACTGAGTTTTTTTTTTGTTGTTGTTGTTGTTATTGTTTGTTTCCTAGATAGAACATTGAATTGCTTGAAGTCAAGTAGCAAAATCTGGATTCAACTACAGGTTTTTTTGACTCACAGTTCTTTGCTCTTTCCACTGAATATCCCACCCATCTACTGCCATCAAGTCCATTCTTAGTCATAGCAACCCTATAGTGGCCCTATAGGACAGAGTAGAACTGCCTCATAGGATTTCCAAAGTGGTAAATCTTTTCTAAAGCAGACAGCCTAATCACTCCTGAGGAGGCTGGTGGGTTCAAACTGCTGACATTTTGGTTAACACCCGGATGGTTTAAACACTACGCCACCAGTGCTCCTTCACTGAATACCAGGTGGCTGCAAATGCAATGGCTTTGAAAATGAAAGACAGAGAATTTGACTCTATTAAAAAATCCCATTGGATTTTCAGTTACTTATGTAGGATAAGGAGATCTACTTGGGTGCAAATGGTAAGCCTAAATCCCCTGAACTAGGAGAATTGATGGTTAAATTTTAAATAAAGCACAGATTTGTGTCACTTTATTGGGCAACTCCAACTGCATATACATCTGTGGTCTCATAAGGTTATAACTGAGTTCAGAAAATCCCAACCTGAGAACAGGACATAGTAGACATACATTTGCTAATTATGGAGATCCAATCTGTCTCCTGTGCCCACTCAGGCCTTAGGGTGACAGGGTGAGGGGATACCAGCACCCATCCATAGCTGCCTGTCCCTCTGTGCTCATCTCAGGCAAGGACCACAGAGGTGCATTGGAGCTGTTGAGAAGGATTCTCTGCCAAGTCTGCTGTCCCACTTTGCCCCAGGGCCTTGCATGCTTGATGCCCAGCCTCGTCCTCTGCTCTCCCACATTGATAACTGCCTAAGGTGGTGGTGGGAGGAGGAACAGAAAAGGTGGCCTGGGGAGGGGGAGGCAGATGAGAGCAGGTGGGGCTGGAAGAGTTTAAATCCCATGATGGGGAGGGGAGGCAGGGAAGGAAAGTAAGGAGCAAAGAAGGGAAGGGAGCCTGAGGCATTGCAGAGGAAGCTGGGTGGACAACTAGCTCAACCCTCAGAGGGTGGGCAGGAGCCAGGCTGGCTCTTGGACACTGCATGTCAACCATGCACAACCTGAAGTGATAGAGATCTCAAATGCATAGTCTGTCAGCTTGGTGGTGGCATCAACCAGAGCTGACAGGTGACTGTCCTATGTACCTACTCATTTATATAATACAGTGTTTCCACAGCTTACAAACTACATAACATCCTATTTCACAGAATGCTATGCACATTAAGACATACACACCTTGTCTCTGCTTAAGAAGGGTAGATAGATGAAGCCAAGAAGAATTTGATGTCTGAGATAATTTAAGATTTTTTTACACCCCTCAGAAAAGTTTAAAATTTGAATCTGATCACTAAATTTGATAGGGTGTCAAGGCTGTATAAAAGATTTAACTTTCCTTCTCTGAATCTTAGTTTCTCAATTTGTGAAATAGCGATAATAAATCCATTTTTAAAATGTGTGCAAAACACTCTGTTACATAGTAAATATGAGCCAAATGCCAGACATTATCATTATTTGATAAGAAAAAATGCTGCAGGTAAATGAGCTACGTTAATTAAATAAGAAAAACTTCCTTAAAAACTTAGCTAAACACAAAATATACTTCAAAGGATACATTTAAAGTGCTGAGAGGAAAATTCACTTTTAAGATAGCCAGTGTTGTATACGGTGCTGGTGGTAGCTTCTTTCAAGTTGGGATCAGACCATTGTGGTCTGTAGGGTTTTCATTGACTGATCTTTTTTTTTTTTTAATAGTTTTTCAGACCTTTCCTCCTAATCTTTCTTAATCTAGCCCCATGGATGTCAGTTCAGTATCACACCCATACCCAAGCTGCCACTGACAGATGGTTGATGGCAGTGTTTAAACTGCATTGGCTGAGAATGAAACTTGGTTCTTTTGCATGTTGTTGTTGTTGTCGTTATGTGCCATTGAGTCAGACCTGACCCATAGCGACCCCTCCTTGGGTTTCCAGGGCAGTTATCACTACGGAAGTAGATTGCCCCATCTTCCTTCCGGGGAGTGGCTGGTGGGTTTGAACCGCCAGCCTTCTGGTTAGCAGTCAAGTGCCTTAGCCACTACGCTACCAGAGCTCCTTTTGCATAGTAGGCAAGAATTCTACCACTGAAGCACAGCTGCCCAAACAGCATGTACCATATATTTTTAAAAATATAGGAGTATATCATCCATTCTACTTTCTCTGTTTTCTAAGGGTCATTTCTCATTAATTATTTATCTTATTCCCCTCGGGGGTAGAAATTTATACAAATAATTGAATCTCTGTTTTCTTTGTGCTCTGCCTCTTTTTCTTTCTTCCGTCCCTTTTTTTTTTTCCTTTCTCTTCTTTCCTTCACATGCCATATATATTAATTAATAGCCATTACCCCAAGTCACTGGGTTAATTTTGTTGGTGTAATTTGAGTTTGCAGAATACCTTAAGTGACTTAGTATCACTAACCAAACCAAACCAAATCCATTACTGTTCAGTGGATTCCAATTCCTGGCAACCCCATTTGTTACAGAGTAGAGAGCTGCCCAGTATTTTCTTGGGTATAATCTTTATGAAAACAGATCCCCAAGCCATTCTTTGGCAGCACCACTGAATGAGTACAAAATGACAACCTTTTAGGTATTAGCCTAGTATAATTCATTTGCACCATCCAGGAACCCCTAACGAGCTGTCATCAAATTACTTAGCATTTAGATTTTACATTATATATATATATATATATATATATATATATATATACACACATA
>NW_006921812.1:3062953-3072030 GCF_000298275.1 Orycteropus afer afer | reverse complement strand
ATATGTTGTTATGTGCTGTCGAGTCAGACCCGACTCATAGCGACCCCTCCTTGGGTTTCTGAGGCAGTATCACTAGTATCACTATAGAAGTAGATTGCCCCATCTTCCTTCCGAGGAGTGGCTGCTGGGTTTGAACCGCCAGGCTTCTGGTTAGCAGTCAAGTGCCTTAGCCACTATGCTACCAGAGCTCCTATACACACACACACACACACACAAACATACACACACACATATATATTAAGGAAATCCTGTGACCTATTGATTGCTCTGGAGCAGTAATGATACAGGAAACAATTTAGAAAGTTGCATAACCAAAGCTTAGTTGGTGCTTTTCCAACTATGATTTCTAAGCTCTCTGTTGATATTTTTTTCATCGTTATACCCTTATACGGAACTGGTAAGGGAAGGCTGGAGCAGAGGCAGACAGCTTTTTGGAGGACTGGAATTGGTTAGAGAAGGCTGGGAAGTGGTAGCAGATGGCTTTTTGGAGGGTTAGAACTTGTAGGGAAGGCTGCGAGAGTGAAGTAGTTTGGAACAGCTAAGGGAGATGAACTCATCTGTCAGTTTATCTTTCTGTGGTGGCTTGTGTGTTGCTGTGAGGCTGGAGGCTATGCCAGCAGTGTTTCAAGTGCCAACAGGTTACCCATGGTGGACAGGTTTCTGTAGAGCTTCCAGACTAAGACAGACTTGGAAGAAGGAAGGGGGTCATCCATGTCTCAAAGAATTGACCAGTGAAAACCTTATGAGTAGCAGTGAAACACTGATATATTACTGAAAATTAGCCCTGAAACATTATCTGATATAGTGCCAAAATATGAGTGCTTCAGGTCAGGAGGCATTCAAAATATGACAAGGAAAGGATTGCCTCCACAGAATGGAGTTGACCTAATGATGTGGATGGAGTAAAGCTTTCATGACCCCCTTTTGTTGATGTGGCACAACTCAAGAAGAAACAGCTACAAACATCCATTAATAATCAGAACGAGGACTGTATGAAGTATGAATCTAGGGAAATTGGAAGTTGTCAAAGATGAAATGGAACACATAAACATTGATATCCTAGGCATTAGTGAGCTGAAATGGACTGGTTTGGGCCATTTTCAATCAGACAACTATATGATGTACTATGTTGGGAATGACAAATTGAAGAGGAATGGTGTGGCATTCATCATCACAAAGAATGTTTCAAGATATATCCTGAAGTACAAATGCTGTCAGTGACAGTAGAATAGCCATACACCTGTGAGGAAGACCAGTTAATATTACTATTATTCAAATTTAGGCACCAACCACCAAAGCCAAAGATGAGGAAATTGAAGATTTTTACCACCTTCTGCAGTCTGAAATTGACTGAAAATGCACTCAGGATGTGTTAATTATCACTAGTAATTGGAAGGCAAAAGTTGGAAAAAAAGGAGAATCACTGGTAGTTGGAAAATATGGTCTTGATGAAAGAAATGATGCTGGAGATTGCATGATAGAATTTTGCAAGACCAATGACTTATTCATTGTAAATAACATTTTTAAACAACACAAATGGTAGCTATGCACATGGACTTTGCCAGACGGGGTACACAGGAATCAGATTGACTACATATGTGGCAAGAAGCAATAGAGAAGTTCAATATCTTCAGCCAAAACAAGTCCAGGAGCTGATTGTGGAACACACCATCAACTGCTTATATGCATGTTCAAGTTGCAGCTGAAGACAATTTAAAAAAGTCTATGAGAGCCAAAATATGGCCTTGATTATATCCCTCCTGAATTTAGAGACCATCTAAAGAGTAGATTTGATGCATTGGATACCAATGATCAAAAGCGGAGGAATTGTGGGATGAAATCAAGAACATCATCCATGAAGAAAGTAAAAGGCCATTAAAAAGACAGGAAAGAAGAAAAGACCAAAGTGGATATCAGAAGAGACTCTGAAACTTGCCCTTGAACAGAGAGTAGCTAAAGCAAATGGTAAAATCAACAGAATAAAAGAAGAGAGCAGAATATTTCAAAGAGTACCTCAAGAAGACAAAGTCAATTATTATAATGAAATATACCAAGAGTTGGAGTTAGAAAACTAAAAGGGAAGAACATTACTCAGCATTTCTCAAGCTGAAACAACTGAGGAAAAAAATTTAAGCCTGGAATTCCAATAGTGAAAGATCCCATGGGAAATATGTTAATGATGCAGAAAACATCAAAAGAAGATGAATGGAATACATACAGTCACTGAACCAAAAGGAAATGGTAGATGATCATCCATTTCAGGAGGTGGCATATGATCAAGAACCAATGGTATTGAAGGAAGAAGTCAAAGTTGCATGCAACGAATTGATGAAAACAAGGATCCTGGAATTGACCGAATACCCATTGAGATGTTTCAACAAACGGATGCTGCTCTGGAGTCACTCATTTGGCTGTGCCAAGAGATTTGGAAGACAGCTCCCTGGCCAAATGACTGGAAGAGGTCCATATTTGTACCCACTCCAAAGAAAGTGATCCCATAGAATGTGGAAATTATCGAACAATATCATTGCTATCACACATAAGTAAAATCTGAAGATAATTCAAAAAACAGTTGCAGCAGTATATTGACAGAGAACTTCCAGAATTACAAGCTGGATTCAGAAGGGCATGTGGAATGAGGAATATCATAGCTGATGTCAGAGGGATCTTGGCTCAAAGCAAAGAATACCAGAAAGATGTTTACTTGTGTTTTATTGACTATTGAAAGGCGTTCAATTGTGTGGGTCATAACAAATTATGGATAACATTGAGAAGAATGGGAATTCCAGAGCACTAAATTGTGCTCATGAGGAACATGTACACAGACCAGGAGGTTGTTCAAACAGAACAAGGGGTTTAAAATCAAGAAGGGAGTGTGTCAGGGTTGTATCCTTTCAGCATACTTACTGAATCTGTATGCTGAGCAAATAATTTGAGAAGCTGGACTATATGAAGAAGAATGTGGCATCAGGATTGCAAGAAGGCTTATTAACAATCTGCAATACACAGACACACAACTTTGCTTGCTGAAAGTGAGGATGACTTAGTACTGATGAAGATTAAAGACTACAGCCCACAATATGGGTTACACCTCATTATAAAGAAAACAGAAATACTCACAACTCTACCAATAAGCAGCCCTCAACAAGATGGATTGACATGATAACTTCAGTGATGGGCTCAGGTGTAGTAGAAATCACGAGGCTGACACAGGACCTCTGTTGTACATAGGGTCGCTAAGAATAGGATACGACTCAGTGGCACATAACAAAAATATGCCATTATAATTTTGGATACATCTGTAACTCACACACACAAAAAAATAATTGTCTCCAGTAAGGAAAACAAATACATATTAAGTGGTTCTTAATTTTGTATGGAGAAGTCAAAGTAATCAAATACAAGAAAAGCATGTATTTATTTATTTATTTAACCGTAGTATCAGTGGAGATGGGGATATTAATTTGAATAATGAATTAAATGTTATCTGAAAAACTGCACTTTAATGCTGCATGTTTTAAAAAATGTATACAACTCTCTGACTATAGTTTAGGAGATGTTAGATTTTTTAATAGTAGCATGCATCTGGTGCAACTCTTTATAAAGAAATAAAACCACTAAAAATTAAAACCTCTTCTATATGATGTTCAGCAGGAAATTTTATGACCACATAATGTTCTCTGTAATTTCCTCAGGAAGAAATTTTAGGGACTTTAAAGAACTTTCTTTATTTATTTTCTTTGTGGTTCCTTCTAGATTAACGCAATAAAACTGCAACCTCTTCTTCTTTCTAGATAGGTAGGTAGATGGATCGAAAGAAAGAAGGATGGAAGGAAATACCTATGTACATATATGTAGGCATATATATATGTTGAAAAAATCTGCATTTCTTAATTGATGCATGGGTGTTGAATGATTATTCCACAATACATTTTACATTTTGTTGTTATTGAATTTGTTGATAACATGATAATATAGCTATTTGGATCACCTTCTGGATGTATAAAAATGTGTATAAAAACATTTGATCTTACTGCTTTAAAAGTATTTTTGGCAACTATAGAAAATGTTGTTAACTTCCATGATTATTCTGTTTTGAAACCCTGTCCACACTATTTAATAATCAGATGATGAACATTTGATATCCCTGTAAAATAATCACTATCTTTTGAGATTAATTTTTGTGTTATTTGCTGTCATTGGTGGAACTTTTAAAGTCATCCTGAATATATTCAGCAAACACTCTTTTAACCTCAAATTAATTTTAGTTGAAACCTTTGAAGGTTGGGGAATTTATCAATAGAAGGCTAGGACTTGCATTTTTGTAATGCTAAAGTCTCAGTTATTATATTTTGGGTCTCAGGCCCCATTTCAACTGTGATGTGCATATTAATTGTTCAAGCATTCTCTTTTTCTTTTCTTTTGTATGCATGACTCATTTAGCACTCTTTTCCATCTTTCAGAATTTCCCCCCAAAGGGGAAAAAAAAACCAACAAACTGAAGTCAAAAAGAAAGTGACAAATACATTGGCATACAGAATATTAAAATGCCAAATAAACTTGTTTAACCTGATAATCAAGAATCTGAAATAATTCTAGTTAATTGGAATTTTTTAGATCAATGTTTATGTCAAGGGATTGAATTAGAGAAATGAGAAGAAAGTAAAAGGTATTTAAAATTAAAGGCTATTGTTAAAACTGATTAGTATAAAATTCAAAAAAAATTGTATTATTTATTATCAAACAATTAAATTCTAGAACATTGGATTGTGAAGTCCAAATCAATATCTGTTTCACTCACTTGTGTTACTCCAGTGCCTAGTAAAGAAACTGCAAAATAGTGGCTAAATATTTGCTAAATGAATAATATATAAATCTTATGCATGATAAGAAATTGGAATGAACAATATCCCTTGCACAGGTGAAGCTTAAAATTACACTAGAAAGTAATGAGTTTTAAAGACAAGAGGGATAAGAGAATTTAAATAAGATTTTGTTTGCTTGTAGAACTTCCTACATTTTTTTTAGCAAGACTTGTTGGTGCAATGAAAAAGTGCTCAGATACTAACTGAAAGATGGGCTGTTCAAACTCTCTGCCGAAGAAATACCTGGTGATCTGTTCCTAAAAATATTTGTGACTGCTGTGTGTCATGGAGACTGTTGTTTTGTGCTGTGGAGTCAATTCTGAGAGTAGAACTGCCTCGTGGGGTTTCCTAAATGGTGATCCTTTTCTTTTTCTTTCTTTTATTTATATTCTTGTCATTCTTTAATGGAACAGAATCGTGTTCCCAGAATTTGTGTAACTCTAAGCCAAAGAGTTCCGTCATTTTGACACCCAATTCTCTGCTAAGGTTAGATTGTAATCTTTATGAAAGCAGATTGTCTCATCTGGAGAAGCTGGTGGCTTCAAACTGCCAACTTTTATGTTAGTAGAACAGAACATTTAACTACCGTGCTGCCAGGATTCCATTTCCTTCGTTCCTCATAAAAACTGAATATGAGGATTCTGTCTTAATTTGTATCTCTAGTGCCTAATACAGTAACAACCATTATGTTGTTCATATCAAGTGAATTCTGACTCATAGTGATTCAGTGCCACAGAGTAGAATTGCCCCATATAGTTTCCTCGGCTGTAATCTCCATTTTCTCCATTAACTCACTGCCATTGACTGGATTCCAACTCATAGTGCCCCTACAGGACAGAGTGGAACTGCTTTAGAGTTTCCATGGCTGTACATATTTGCAGAAGCAGACCGCCTCATCTTTCTCCCACAAAGCAACAATCAACTAACCCTAGTCAGTACTAAGCTGTATTTTTCAACCCTACCATTAGACATTCTTTTTTACACATCATTTTTTTAGTTAGTCTGACCATATCTATGGTACAAAAACAGTCATTGACTTCAAGAAAATACCCTGCTGAAAACAACTGTTGAGTTAGGTGTTATTGAGTTGGATCCAACTCATAGCAGCCCCATGTACAACAGAATGAAACACTGCCAGATCCTCCTCTTTCCTCACAATACTTACTATGCTTGAGCCTGATGTTGCAAGCACTGTGTCAATCCATCTCAGTGAGGAACTTGCTCTTTTTCACTGACCCTCATGATGTCCTTCTCCAGGGACTGGTCCCTCCTGATAACATGTCCAAAATGTGTGAGACTAAGTCTCATCATCTTTGCTTCTAAAATGCATTCTGGCAGTACTTCTTCCAAGACAGATTAGTTCATTCTTCTGGCAGTTCAATATTTAATATTCTTGGTATATTCAATATTCTTCATCAACACCATAATTCAGAGGCATCTATTTTTCCTTTGTTTTCCTTATTCATTGTCCAGGTTTCACATGCATCTGAGGCAATGGAAAATACCATGGCTTGAGTTACGCCCATTTTTGTCTTCAAAGTGACATCTTTGCTCTTCAAAACTTCAAATTGTTCTTTTGTAGCAGATTTGCTTGGTGCAATACATCCTTTCATTTCTTGTCTGCCTTTTCCACGAGTGTTGATTATGGATCCAAGTAAAATGATATGCTTTACAACTTCAAATTTGTCTCTATATACCACAGTGTTCCTCATTGGTTCAGTTGTGAGGATTTTTATTTTCTTTATATTGAGGTGTAATCCATTGAATTAGGAAAAATCAATGAAACCTAAAATTTTTATCTACAGTTTAAAATTTTTAAAACTTTATCTACAGTTATTTATTATATCTCTGTGCCCTTTATCTTGACTACGTAAGGTAATATGTTAACTATCACTTTATACCTAAATAACATTCTATCTCTTCAGCTGTCACATATTCTAAAATTAGTGGGACAAAAAACACAACAACAACAACAACAATAGCTGTATACTACGTTTAATTGAATTGTGTCTATCTTCAAATTTATCACCATTGTTTCATTAATATGAAAAAATATCCCATTCCTTATCTTGGAACCAACATTTTTACACCTAAAAGTTGTGACAGATCTCTAGTTGATTGATCTCAGAGATGCTGCTAAACATAATTGTGCAGCACAGCATCCCACCCAAAGAATTACCTTCCCTAGATGTACCAATATGAGAAATCCTGTTGTACATAATTATATGTATTAATTCATTTGATCCTCTTTTGGGTACAGAGTGATACATCAACATTTTATGGATAAAGGAACTGAGCCACATATACTAAGCAGACTTTTCAAATTCATCGAGCTAAAATGAAAACCCCAGTCATCTGAATCCCAAAACAGCTTGCTTAATTGCTATTTTAGATTCTCTTCATATCTTCTAAAATCCTTTCCTTCAAGTCTGTCACCAAATGTCACATCTTTTGTAGCATTTTTTTGTAAGTGAGAGTAATATCAGAATTTCTCCTTCCTCGTCTTCAATCAATTGGTAAATTTTACATTCCAGTTGCCTTAGAGCCAAGTTTGCTTCATGGTAAGCCCATACAATGTAATAAATAAACCGTCTAACTAATCAGCATTCTCTCTGCTCCGACTCTGCTTCAAAATCATACTAGGAATTGTGAAATAAAGAGAAAAGTTGGATGTTAAATAATGTGACACAAACCAGTGCTCAATTGTGTTGGCTCGATTGCATCTACGAAGCCTGTTCCTAGATGAGGAACATCACAGGATGCTTGAATCATAACTGAAAACTTCAAACAAAAAGACTGATTGGAGTTGAGCCATGTACAGGGTTCGTGATTTATTTCTGAGTTCTCTCTCTCTTTATATCAATTTCTAACTCATACTTTCTCTTCTTTTTTCAATTTTTAATTTAAGTTCAATATATGTTTAGTTGGAGTGTACTGTATGTTTAGCTCTTTGCCAGATACTGCAAAATATATGAAGTATATGAAGTATTTTATGAGCTTTATCTGTAAATAGAAAGAAATCTAGTTGAAGATACAAAACATGATTACACTAAACATTATATCACAGTGAAAAGAAAAGGTGTGAGAGAGATCTCAAAACAGTGTTTAATTGTTTAAAAGTGATGTGGATAGTCAGAAAGAGACACACTCACACACACCTAGAATGAAACAAATTCTGAGAGCAAACATGATTCAGATATTATTATTATTATTATTGATCTGTTTGTTTTTTGTAGTAGCAAAGACCAGGGGATGATTGATAGTGAAGATGGGCTTAAATTAGGCTTTGATTGGTTCCAATAAGTAAAATGAGGAATGGAAAGTTTTCCAGGGAATAAGAGCAACTAAGTTGACGTCACAGGTGCAAGAGGGAGTATGATGGTTTGTCCCTCAGTAACCTTCTGTATTTATTTGTAGAAATTAACTTATAAAATATGTATTCCATTAGAGAGGCACCTTCATTTTCTGATATTTGCATTGTTCTGCTAACAAATAATTGGTAAGTTTTGGATATCCATATACATTCAAATAAACAAACTATTATCGTTGTTTGAGTGATATTTTTTGGATAAGAAATCTGTAGCTATGTAATTTTTCCAAGAAAAATTAGTTAGTTCTTCTAAATTCCACCTCAGTTAACAATAAAATCTTCCCATTTTAGCAATCCAAGAATATCTGGTTAGAATATAATAAGTCATATATGTCAGATATTTTCTTCTCATTTTTCAAATAATATCTCTGAAAACAAGTCTAATGAAAGTATTACCTTAAGCAGATGATCAAAATTACCATCACCAGTGATAAGTGAAATAAAAATCATGCACTTGATAAGATGCTATGAAAATAATATGGTAATTTTTAAAATATATTTATTTTGTGTTTTGTCTGGGCTCATAGGGATAGGGCTTGGCCTAATGATGGTGATTCTGGATTAGAATCATTTTGAAACAGCCGGAAATCCAAAATTGAGCCACATTCTACAAAATTGATAGCCAACAAAATGTCAAGGTCTTGGAAGCCAAGGAAAAACTGAGGAATATTTTGTGATTAAAGGAAACTAATGAGGAAACAAAAAGGAAAACCTTATGAAAAGCAAAGAAACACTGTTTGGTACATTACTGCGCAACTTTAGGAATAGTCCGTTTAGGCTAAAAGGCTCTCAAAATAGGACTGGGAAAGAGCTGCAACATCTGAGTAAACCCAGCCTTACTC
>NW_006921812.1:3051066-3060298 GCF_000298275.1 Orycteropus afer afer | reverse complement strand
TTTTTTAATTAATTTATTTATTTTATATACAATGTGTGATCCTATGTTAAATTACTTTGCTTTGAAGAGTATTACTGGATGACTAATAAATTTCAAACTGGTCTGTGAATTAGATCAAGAACCAATGTCAATTTCCTAATTTTTGTGATGGTCATGGACCGTGGTTATACAGAAGAATGTCTTTGTTTCTAGAAAAAGGGCACTATAGATAGCGTTCAAGGGTAAAAAACATCATGTATGTAGCTTAATTTCAACTTGTTCAGAAAACAAGTAAAATATAATGTATACATTTATATTCAGAGAGAATTGTCAAGCAAAGGCGCCGTGATGGTGCAGTGGTTAAGCTGTCAGTTGCTAACAAAAGTTGGTGGTTAGAACCTATCAGCAGCTCTGTGGTAGAAAGGGGAGCTCTGGTAGCATAGTGCCTAAGGCACTTGACTGCTCACCAGAAGGCTGGTGGTCCAAACCCACCAGCCACTCCTCGGAAGGAAGATGGGGCAATCTACTTCCGTAGTGATACTGCCTCAGAAACCCAAGGAGGGGACTCTACGAGTCAGGTCCGACTGTAGGGCACATAACAACAACATGGTAGAAAGATGTGTCAATATTCGTCCACAACAATTAACTACCTTGGAAAGCCTTTGGGGAATTAAAAGTCTGTCCTATAGTCAGAGTTGACTTGATGGCCATGGGTTTGATTTTTTTATTTTTTACAAAACAAATAGGATAAAATATCAACTAAAGAGAGGTTTTGATAAATGGCATATAAGTGTTTTTTCTACTGTTCTTGTGATTCTCTATAAAAGTTTGAAATTATTTTAAGATGTAAACAGGTAGGGAAAAAAATAGTCATATCTTCAAATCAGAGAAGTGGTTGCTACTATCAAAGAGCCATGACATGTTTAAAGGAAATGCGGCAATAATTTAAATCTACATTTAAATTAAGATGTTGGACTCTTCATTAAAACTTAGTTCCTTTGATAAGTTGTCAAAAATTTCACATTACAATTTGAATTTGTTTTAAATAACTTCCTATAGAGACAAATATATTGGCTACTATGTTACCTTGAAATTTTCACATGATAAACATAAGATGAAACTTTCTTTTCTTTATATACACTTTAGGCAATAAGCAAACACAGCCTCTAAACTTTGAATGGTCCAGGTGTTCAGATGAATGCTGATGATTCTGTCAGTTAAAATTCACTTATAGCCTGTTCTATTGTCCGTAACAAAAGGGTTTCCACAAAACACTGCTTTTGAATAAGGGCAAAAGTATTGAAGAGGAGTGAGTTCTAATTAGTATTGTACATTTATTTTGGAAAAAAATACACATACAAACATATCAATGGTTGTGATCAAACAAGGAAAAAATGTTAATAGTAAGTTAGGAAAGTTGTACATGTAAATTCTTTAAAAAATCTTACAAATCTTTAAAATATATGTTTAATTCTATATTTCTTTTGGAAACTCTTCAATTCCAGATTGTGGAATACTGCTTCTACCCAAATAAACTGAATTTGGTTTAGATAACATCAATGTATTCACTTATAACAACACTTACATTTATTCAAACTGTGTATACATTAAAGCATAATAACTAAAAACAGGAAAAAGGATGTAGTTAGTCTATATAGTACAGGTATATTTTACTTATTCTGCTTATTAAAATAAACAAAAAAGCTAAAAAACATAAAGTAAACTTATTGCTGCCAAATCACAATTTTGCTTATTGCAGGATAATTACTATTATATTTAATAGCAATTGTCAAATTATTTTGCAATTTTTTAAATATAGTTAAGAAATAATAGAAATAAAGTACCTTGTTGTTGTTGTTATTTGCTGTTGAGTCAGACCTGACTCATAGCGACCCCTCCACCCCTCCTTGGGTTTCTGAAGCAGTATCGCTACAGAAGTAGATTGCCCACTCTAACTTTCTGAGGAATGGCTGGTGGGTTTGAACCGTCAGCATTCTGGTTGGCAGTCAAATGCCTTAGGCACTATGCTACCAGAACTCCTTATAAAGTATCTTAAGGTTAAAAAAAAAAAAGACCAAGGAGTTAACTTTTGGGTCAGGGTTATAAAATGTAAATATCTACTCAAGTGAACTTATTAAATATGTTCAAAAAAAAAAAAAACAACTCAGTGCCATCAAGTCAGAGCTGACTCATAGCGACCCCTCCTTGGATTTCTGAGCCAGTATCACTATGGAAGTAGATTGCCCAATCTAACCTTCTGAGGAGTGGCTGGTGGGTTTGAACCGCCAGCCTTCTGGTTAGCAGTCAAATGCCTTGTGCACTACACCACCAGAGCTCCTAAATATGTTCATTATTTGTAAGAAAGAAACAAATGTGTCTCCTAATAACCAAACTTTAGGCTTTGTTTGTAATCTGTGGTTAAGTATATTTTATTATAGAATATGGAAAATTACTTGGAGCTCTGGTGGCGTAGTGCCTAAGGCACTTGACTGCTAACCAGAAGGCTGGTGGTTCAACCCCACCAGCCACTCCTTGGAATGATGGTTGGGCAACCTACTTCCATAGTGATACTGCCTTGGAAATCCAAGGATAGGTTGGTATGAGTCAGGTCTAACTCAATAGCAAATAACAACAACAACAACTGATATTTAGGTTTCTACATATTGAAATTTCCTTTAACTATTTTATTACAAAATCCTTTTCTGAAATAATCGCAGAGATGATTGAACCATTTGAGAATTGTGTGAAAACTCTTCAATTTTGACATAAGAGAAGTAAGAATTAGCAAAGTTTGACTATGCTATTATTGTTGTTTTGAGGTGCCATTTTAAGTGATATTTTTGGATCTGATTCATAACAACCCTATTTATAACAGAATGAAACACTGCCCAGTCCTGCACCAGCAAAATTGTTGCTATGTTTATTATGGCAGCCACTGTGTCAATCCATCTCACTGATGGCCTTCCTCTTCTTCACTGACCCTCTACTTTAACAAGCCTGTATCTTCTTTAGGAAGTGGTCTTTCCTGTAATATGTCCCAAGTACATGAAATGAAGTCTTGCCATCCTCTCTTCTAAGGAGCTGTGGTGCAGTAAATTATCTGGTATGGCTTTTCTAGCCATAATTATTTGTAAACTCCATGGTGGAATTTGCCTTGAGCAACTGAGGAGCTCCTGATTATTAAAGTTATCCACTTGGGATATTTCTGTTGTGAGTGGCACAAAGCAATGTTCTGGGAAGTTCACTTTCTTTCAGATGTTTAGGATTCTGATGTTATGATTAGTTTGGCCACTCTGCCAGGCTCAAAATGAGCCCTCCTAGAGACAGAAGGAATCTCTGTCTGACTGCAGGCTGAGAAAGATATGCTGCTGAGAGAAACATGCTCCTGAGAGACACGTGCTGCTGAGAGAGAGATACCAAGAGACACACATTGCTGAGAGACACTGAGAGACATGCACTGCTGGGAGAGAGACTGAGAGAGACTGTTGTCTGAGAGATGGTGAGACTGAGAGAGACTGAGCATTTTTTTCTGAACTTGAACTATAGCCTGGTGTTTTCCTAATAAACCCCATAATCTGTGAGTTCTGTGTGGCCACTGCAGCTAATTATTGAACCCAGTAGAGAGGTGATGTGTGCTTCGGGAGTCAGGGTTGGTGGAAGGGTGGGAGGGAGGTAGCATGCCTGGCCTCATAGGGATAGGGATTGGGCTACTGATGGTGATTCTATCTTCCTCTTGTGGGGTTAGAGGAGGTCAGAAGATCTGGCCTCCCTGCCCCTTTGGCAGGAGCATTCTGACTGTATTTCTTCCAAGACAAATTTATTCATTCTTCTGGCAGTCCATAGTAGATTCAGTATTCTTTGTCAATAGAATAATTCAAATGTATCTATTTTTCTTTGGTCTTCCTTATATATTGTCCAACTTTCACAGGCATATAAGACTATTGAAAATGTTATGGCTTGAGTCAGTCACATCTTATTCCTCATAGTGATACCCTTGCTTTCTAACATTTTAAAGAAGTCTTTTGCAGCAGGTTTGCCCAATGCAGTACATCATTTGATTTATTGACTGCTGCTTCCAGGGATTTTGATTATGGATCTCAGTCAAATGAAACCCTTAGTAACTTCAATTTTCTCTCCTTTTATCATGATGTTGCTTATTGGTCCAGTTGTAAGAATTTTTCTGTTTTCTTTATGTTGAAGTGTAATCCATATTGAAGGCAAAGTCTTTGATCTTTATCAGTAATACTTCAAGTCTTCTTTGCTTTCAGTAAGCAATTTTGTGTTATCTGTATGTCACAGTGTTTTGGTTACTTAGTGCTGCTCTGACAGGAATATACTACAAATGGGATGGCTTTAACAAACAGGAGTTTATTCTTTCAATCTGGAGGCTGTAAGTCTGAGTTCAAAGTGCCAACCTCTAGGGGCTGGATGAAAGCCCCTCAACCTAGGGCTTCAGCTCTGCCTCCTGCTCCCAGCCCACTGAAGCTGGAAGCTTTTCTTCACTCAGCTGCTGGCTGCTAAGGCTGAAAAACCCATGGTTGACAAATAACAAGACACAGTCCTGATATTACCAAACCATGTGACAGGTCATTAATTCAAGTCCACAATGACTTGGCTGCATACAGGGTCCAAGCATGCCATAAGCTAGAGACATTCCTAAAGCTGCTGCTTATATATGGGAAACTGACGATATCCCTAAAGCAGCTACTCAGCTGCTTGTGGTTGATCCTGCCATGGCGATCATTGCTATTCTCATCATGGAGGATAACTACCACCAGCTGCCCAGCCACTCAACCAGGCCCAGCCAAGTTGACATACAACCTTAAGTACCACAGAGAGATTATTAATTAAATCCCGACTCCACATGCTGCTTCATATAATCCAGTTTCTAGGATTATTTGCTCAGCATACAGATTGAATAAGTGTAGTGAAAGGATACAACTTTACACACCTTTCCTGGTTTTAAACTACACTGTATCCACTTGTTCTCTTCAAGTACCTGCCTCTTTATGTTTTTCATGAGCAATTCAAAGTCTGAAATTCCCATTCTTCACAAGGTTATCAATAATTTGTTGTGATCCATAGAGTCAAGTGCTTTTGCATAGTCCTTAAAACACAGGTAAACATCTTTCTGTTTTTCTCTGATTTCAGCTAAGATCCATCTGGTCAGCAAGGATTTGCCCTGCTCCATGTCTTCTTTTGAATTCTACTTGAATTTTTGGCAATTCCTTGTCGATGTGCTACTACAACTTTTTGTCAGTTATCTTCCCCAAAATTTGCTTGCATGTGTTATTAGTAATATTGTTTGATAAAGAGTGACTACAGATGTCATCTTTTTAAACCTTTGGAAAGAATCTGGTGCCATATTTCAAGTGACTTTCAGATGTCAAGGAAAATTGATTTTATGTTATGAGAGTATATGCTTCTGAATTGAAAGGATGGGCCCGTTTTCAAAAGCTTGCGTGTTATTTCCCAATTTTAATTTTACCATATATACATATATATATGTGTGTGTGTGTGTAGATATATGTATGTGTGTGTGTGTGTATATATATATATATATACACACACACATATATATACATATGTACATTTGTGTATATATACATATATATGTAATGTGTGTATATATTATGTGTGTGTACATATATACATGGGAGCTCTGGTAGCATAGTGGCTAAGACACTTGCCTGCTAACCAGACGGCTGGCGGTTCAAACCCACCAGCCACTCCTTGGAAGGAAGGTTGGGCAATCCTACTTCCGTAGTGATACTGCCTCGGAAGCCCAAGGAGGGGTCGCTATGAGTCGGGTTTGACTCGACGGCACATAACAACAATAACAACAACAACATTTATACATACATATATATAGCATATATATTATGATATATATAGCATAATCTTTTAAGTGAGTCAGAAAGCTCAAGAAGGTGTCTCTCACTGAGCTCCTTCGTCCTTCTGTAGTTCTTTCAGTGATTGAGATTCAGTCAAAATTAAAATCTTTTTATCTTTAGTAAGAGGAGCACCTCTCCACTCATCCTTCTTTGCCGCCTTCAAAATTCTTTTTTAGTGGTGATATGCTCAAAAACATAATTATATTAATCACAAGTGTTTAACACACACACACACACACACACACACACACTTCAAGTGGTAATAAAGCAAAAGCATATGGATAAAATGTTGTTGGGTGGAGTGAAGTTGGCCCCAGCTCATGGTGATCCCCTGCATAGCTGAGTAAAATGCTACCTGATTCTATGAAATTACCATCATTGGTTGTTGATCAGACTATGATTCATAGGGTTTTCATTGACTGATTTTCAGAAATAAATCACCAGACCTTTCTTCCTAGCACCTGAGTCTTGAAGCTCAGTTGAAATGTGTTCAGCATAGTAACATGTATGCCCCAAGTAACAGATGAGTGGTGGTTGTGCAAGATGTGTATTTTCCAAGAAAGAAACCCTGATCTCTTACATGGAAGGGCAACAATTCTACCACTGAGTCACCAATGCCTCATATTGATGAAATAGATGGTTCAAAATTGTGCATTTTAAGCATCTATTCAGGCCTTATTTCTTCTATATCACTAAAATCTCCTGTATCAGATATTCTCATACTTTTTTTTAACATTCTTAAAAGTAAATTGTAAACATTGAATATAGGAGACATAAATTGTAAGCCATTAAAGAAACAAGAATTTTTTACATATGTTACCTAGTCAACATAAGGCTGTCAATCACCATTATCCAGGATAGAAAGCTTTGTGTGCCAGGAGGTGGAAAGAGAGTTCAGGTAAGATGCTGAGTTGACAGGGGGGAGAGCCTCCATGAGAAGTCTTAGACAGATTGGAACATCAGAAAACATGTGCTGTTTGCTATACATTTTTATTCCTGCCTTTAATGCTTGCAGTAAGTTTGAAAAAATTATTATCCTATTTTAAAACTGCAAACAGTGAGAAGCAAATTAAAATAGCCCAGTGTTAATATAGAAAGTAACAATTCTAACCTAAAATTGTTTGATTCTACAGTTCACGCCATTTTGACTAAGCTGTGCTTCGCCAAGCAGAAATGGGACCCCATGTGCATATGGAGAAAGCATACTGTCAAAACTGAGAAAGGATGTTGAATAAAGACTAGTGAAGCATGGAGAATAAACTTCAAATCTTGCCTAAGATATTCCCGGATCCCAATGCTAGTATTTCCCACAGTGATTCAGATTTTTAGAAGAAATCCTCAGTACTATTTTTCAGACACTGTTATTTGTGTGCAATATGAGTATATGAATGGTTCTACTTTCCAGGTCCTGGAAACTATTAAGCCTGGAGCTGCACAAAGAACTTTTACTACAAGAATACAAAACTTTGTACCTCTGTACCTTCAAAACAAATTCTTTCCAGGGAACTTACCTCTAACCAGGCTGCTGTTAGGCAAGGATAGAAACTAAAGAAAGTAATGATCAGGTTATAACTAACTCTTACTTTTTTTTTTTTTAACTTTTTATTGTTATTTCAGTGAAAGTTCACAGAACAAATTGCTTACAATGAATCTATGCCATATCCAGCATCTCCCAAAATGTTTACTTTCTTTTCCTTAATCCCTTTATCTCCAAACCACCTCTTAGAGTACTGTGTTGTCACTAGATGCCTGGAGTCCTGTGCTGTAATACTCAACCAACAGTAGTGTCTCACTCTTCACCCAGATTTCATCAGTTTAATCTAGTTTTTCTTCAGTCATTTTTGAGATTTGCTTTATTCTGTTTCCACTTATGCTAGCTCAATTTTTACTAACTAGTGTTTTGCATAATAACATTGCCAATCAGTTCAAATGTAAGTTCTTTGTTAATTGACCTTAACACAAAATAATTCATTTCAACTTCTTCAGATGTCGGGTTTTAGTAGTGAAGTTGCTTTGCAACAAGCGTCTCTACCTTGAAAAAAAGAAAAACAAACCAACAAACAAAAACAAACAAACAAGGAGACAACATAACAAACAGGCAAAAAAATGTATACTTAAAATCCATCCTACTTTATGAATTGCTGATCAAGTCAAGTGTATGTTCTCATATGTATAGCATTGAAAGATATATGTATATAGTCGTTGTATGCCATTGAGTTGAACCTGACTCACAGTGACCACTCCTTGGGTTTCCAAGACAGTAGATTGTTCAACCTTCCTTCTGAGGAGTGGCTGGTGGGTTTGAAACACTGGCCTTCTGGTTAGCAGTCAAGTGCCTTAGGCACTACGCTACCAGAGCTCCTAGATATAGACATATAGATAATTATTTATTTTTTTAATAAGGTACAAAGTTTTTCAATTTTATATGATTTAAATACACGGGATATAAAGAAGAAGAAAATCTTCCCCTATTAAAAACTTAAGGATCTCTGGTAGTGCAAAGGTTAAGTGCTATACTGCTAACTGAAAGGTGGGCTGCTTGAACCCACCAGCATCTACGTGGGAGAAAATAGCTGGTGATGTGCTTCCATCAAGATTACAGCCTAGGAAGCCCTATGGAGCAGTTCTACCTCTTATAATAGAGGGTCACTATGGGCAAAATCTGTTTGATGGCATACAACAATAACAGTATAACCATTCTGCTTTAGACTATGAAAGAAGCCTCAATAAATATATTTTCTCTTAATCATAATTTTCTCCATATTCCTGTATTTTTCAGAGTTATCTAGTATGGACCCTGTTCTAGAAATCTTTCTCAAAACATTCTTAATGTAGTCATTACCTATACTGTTCTAAATAGCATCTTTTATCTTCTGTTCAGAGATTTCACTTGCTGTCTTCAGAGTCGAGAGATAGCTTTCTCTGCACACATCCTCCATGCATTTATTATGGTTCAGCAACCAGAGGTTTAGAAAGAAATAATTAAATAAAATGAAGTTGTCTTCCTGCTCACCATGGCATTTCTTACCTACTCCTAACTTTTCTGTTTCCTCATGAGTTTGTCTTTGAATATCAATCAATCTGGAGCTAAAATGATAAATACAAATGGTGCAGTTTCCAGGGTATCAATTTTCATGGATATTTATTCTTGCAAATTCAACTTGAAGTTAAAGACAATGAAAACAAGTCCAAGAGAGCCAAAGTATGATCTTGAATATATCCCTCCTGAATTTAGCGATCATCTAAAGAGTAGATTTGATGAATTGAAAACCAATGACCGAAAGCCAGATGAATTATGGGAAGATATCAAGAACATTATCCATGAAGAAAGCAAGAGATCACTAAAAAGACAAGAAAAG
>NW_006921812.1:3025671-3049466 GCF_000298275.1 Orycteropus afer afer | reverse complement strand
AGCCAGAATGCTCCTTGGAAGCAAGAATGGCCAGACTTCGTGTCACCTATTTTGGTCATGTTGTAAGAAGGGACCATTCCCTGGAGAAGGATGTCATGTTTGGTAGGGTGGAGGGTCGACGAAAGAGGGGGAGGCCTTCAAGGAGATGGATTGATATGGTGGCTGCAATGATGAGCTCAAGTATAGCAGTGATTGTGGGGCTGGCGCGGGATTGGGCAATGTTTCGTTCTGCTGTGCATGGGGTCGCTATGAGTTGGAAACGACTTGACGGCACTTAACAACAACAACAAATTTATTCTTGAACTTTGTTTCTAACCTTACATTTTTTCACGTTCCGTTCCTTCCCCCTATTTCCTGTCTTTCTCAACCATGTATATTAACACTGAACTCTGAACCAAGGAAAAAAAATATTATAAGATTCTGAGCATTACTGTAATTTAGCTTATTTTTCTATACTTTTCTCTTGGCTGAGTACAAACTTAAAAGTTTAGTACATAAATATCACCAATACAACTTGTTGGTAAGAAGGTAAAACATAGCAGAGTTTATTGCATACCACTGTAAGAGAGAATATAGACATTACACAGCTTAGGTAATGTCTTAGAGTATTGATAGCAAGGTCAAGATTTATGAAAATCTTTTTTTGTTTTGTTTTGTTTTGTTTTATTTTTAGGTAGGTATTTCAAAGATTAGTATGGGGTGAAGATCATGATACAATTGTCCAGGATTGGTGAAAATAACAAAGTAAATATTTTGCGGCAAAGAATAAAAAATTATCATAGGGTTAAGAGCTTGCCTGTTGAGGTTTCCATTGAAAGCTGGTGAATTTTCAAAATCTCTAATGAAAAACTAAACTATTTGCTTGAGTGGTAGACACCTTGAAGAATATAATTATGCTAACAAAGATCGAGTAACACTAAAACCATGCTAATGAAGGCCAAACTCCTAAAACCCTAACTCACTACCACTGAGTTGATTCTGACTCATAGTGATCCCCTTTAGGTTTCCGAAGCAGTAAATCTTTACAGAAGTAGATTGTCCGGTCTTCCTTGCACAGACAGAGGAATAGAAATAAAAAGTGCATGTATATGCCAGCAATAAGATGTGGTTTTGGTAACCAAATGGAGTGTGGGAGTATGGTTTCTGAGCTCAAATACTATCAAACTGAATGTTTTCATACCATTTCTCTATGAATTCATTTCATATCCAAGGGTAACACAAATTATTTTAATATTGATTTAACTTTCCACTAAAACACAATGTATGTCTAGTAGCAAGGGTAACTTTTATTAATAATCACAAAAATATAACATCTGTCCTATCCAATTCAATAAAATTTCACTGTTCTCCTTATGCATCTCAATTTATTCCTACTTTACCTCCCAACCCCTCTATATTCAGTAGTTCTGCATTTTTTCCACCATATACTTTTTCCCAGTTATTTTCCAATAAAACCTTAAGTCTCTTCATTTCCTATTCCTGACTCTACCATAGTAGTTTATATGAGAATCATCTGTCCTTCAAGTATTGTTATTTCTTTTAGAAGTTCAAACATACTATGATTTTAGTATCAACTATAGTGATTTTAATACTAAATAGCTAAAGAGAATGGGAGAAATTAATAAGTAAAAGAGCTGAATAGTACATTTCAAAAAGCAGCTTGAGAAGACAAAATAAAGTTAATAATGAAATTTGCAAAGACCTGGAATTAGGAAACCCAAAGAGAAACACATGCTCAGGTTTTCTAAGCTGAAAGATCTGGAGAAAAAATTCAAACCTTGAGTTACAATATTGAAGGATTCTATGGACAAAATATTGAATGATGCAGAGAACATCAAAAAATGATGGAAGGAATATAGAGTCATTGCATGAAAAAGAATTGTTTGATGATCAACCATTTCAAAAGGTAGCATGTAAACGGCTGATGGTAATGAAGGCATATCAAGCTGCACTGAAGGCACTGGCAAAAACAAGGTGCCAAGAATAGACAGAATACCCACTAACGTGTTTCAACAAATGGATGCAATACTGGAATTACTTACTAATATAATCCTAAGAAATTTGGAAGACAGCTGCTTGGCCAGCTAAGTGAAATGTAACTATATTTGTGCCAATTGCAAAGAAAGGTCATGAAACAAATGTGCAAATTATCAAAAAATATCATTAACACTACATGCAAGTAAAATTTTACTGAAGATAATTCAAAAACAGTTGTAGCAGTACATCCATAGGGAACTGTCAGAAATTCAAGACTGATTCAGAAGAGGATGTGGAATGTAGAATATCATTGCTGATGTCAGATGAATCTAGGCTGAAAGCAGAGAATACTAAAAATATGTTTACCTATGTTTATTGAATATGAAAAGACATTTGACTGTGTGAGTTATAACAAATTATAGATAACATTGTGAGAAATGGGAATTCCAGAACAGTTAACTGTGCTCACATGGAACCTGCATATAGATCTAGAGGTAGACATTAGCTGGGGATACTGCATGGTTTAAAACTAGGCAAAGTGTGCACCAGGGTTGTATCTTTCACTATACTTATTCAATCCCTGATATTTATTACTGAGAAAGTAATCTAAAGAGCTAGACTACATGAAGATGAACACAGCATTAGATGAACAAAGGAGGAAGATTCATTAACCACCCGCAATATCCAGGTGACACAACCTTCTTGCTGAAAGCAAAGAGGACTTGAAGAACAATGACTATCAATATGCATTACATCTCATCATGAAGAAAAAAAAATAGCCTCACAACTCCACCAATAAGCAACATCATGTCAAAAAGAGAAAAGATCAAAGTTGTTAAAGATTTCGTTTTATTTGAATCCACAATCTGTGCTGTCATAAGCAATAGTCAATAATTGAAATGGCATAATGCATGGGCAAATCTGCTGGAAAAAATCTCTTCATTGTGTTAGAAAGCAAAGATGTAAATTTGAGGACTAAGGTGAACCTGTTCTAAGCCATAGTATTTTCAATTGCCCCATATACATTTGAAAGCTGAAAAATAAAAAGGAAAAAAAAAATGAAGAACTACTGCTAATGAATTATGGTGTTGGTGAAAAATATTGAATATACCATAGAATGCTGGAAGAGCAAACAACTATATCTTAGAAGAAGAATAGCTGGAATTCTCCTGGGAAGTGAGGATGAAGAGACTTTGTCTTAAGTACTTTAGACATATTGCAAGGAAGTAGTCCTGGAGAAGGACAATGTGCTTGGTAAAGTAGAGGGTCAACAAAAAGGAAGATGACACTCAACAAAATGGGTTGAGAACAGTGGGTTCAACAATGGGCCCAAGCATAGCAATGATTGTGAGGACAGTGCAGGACCAGTCAGTGTTCCGTTATGTTTTACATAGGATTGTTATGAATTTGAACCAACTCCACAGCACCTAACGTCATCAACAGCAACAACAACATCACCTTGGGCCTGGTCTGGAGAGTGGAGTCAGAGAAAGTATTTAGTTATTCAGGGAGTGAAATGCTATGCATTAACAAGTAGGGTACCGGATTGTCTATGCTTCAGGACAAGATCATAACTAGGAGAGAAAAAGGGAGGAGTACATAATCCTTCCTGTCAAGAATACTTCATAGAGGAGTGACACTGTACGTGGGTTTTGAAGGAGAGATGAATGTTTCCCTGTGGGCAAGGAACTTAATATAATGGGCATGTAAAATAATATACTGGAAGTATGAGCATAGAAAGATTGTTGGTAGTATCTTGAACATCACTATGATTAAACTGAAAATATTTTCATATAAGAAAAAAATATTCTGAAATAATCATTTTAGAAGGAAAAACCTCAGATATGCTGAACTGAGCATTTGCCTTGATAGGCTGATTCTACCTTTTTTTTTTTTTTTTTCTTTAAATGTTCATCACTAAGTGTCTTCCTCCGGAAGGGTGTGTGAACATTTGATACATATATGCATTAAATCTGGTGATTATTGAATGAACCATATTCCAGACGCTTACTCAAATAAAACATTTCTAAATTTGGCAATATTGAACGGGAAAAAAAAGTAGTCATCTTTGCTGAGCGAAAGTGTTTTTGATTGAAATGACAAGGTGGTTCCCACCAGCTGGTATTATCACAGTGGAGGAAATGTTTTCTATTTTAAAGTTAGCATATATTCTGCCCAGTCAAACAGGGACATAAAAATGATATAGCATCAAAATAGACAAAATGTACAATTAAAGAAAGTAGCAGCTGCTGCTTTAAAGTTGTAGAAAAGGAATGAGTTGGAAAAAGTAATAAATTCTTTTTGCATTTTTGCTCATGTTCACATGAGTATTCCTTGAACTAGATTAAACTTTGTCCCTAAGAGACCTTGAGTATTTAACCACCTGCTCAATTTGAGCAGGGAACACACAGGCTCTGAAAAACTCTCCGGGTAAGACCTGACAAGGGTATGCTTTGCACATATGTAAAGTTTACCTCACAGGCTGAGGGACTGCGGGGATTGCTCAGCTGCTTGCAAATATGTCTATTCCTGAAAAACTTGGGGAAGTACTTCTAAGTTAGCTAAAGATTTCTAAGGCCTAGGCCTGGCTATACTGGAGAAATGCCATTTAAAATGAGATTTAGAATATTGTTCTGGGATGAGAATATCTTCTCAAATTAGTCAAGGGACACTATATAAGAAATATCGAGACAATTTTGCATAACTTGTGGATCACTAACATCCTTGTATATTCTTTGAGTTCTTCTACAATGATGATTCCTTGTTAGAAAAATGGCGGTGAAAACATTATCTATCATCTATCTGTCTATCTATCTACTGACCCATCCATCCATCCATTCATCCATCCATCCATCCAAAGAAGCTCTGGTGGTGCAGCACCTAAGGCATTTGAATGCCACCCAGAAGGTTGGCAGTTCAAACCCACCAGCCATCCTGAGGAAAGAAATGGAGCAATCTACTTCTATAAAGATTTACCACCTCAGAAACCCTATAGGGGTCGCTATGAAATTGACTTGATGGCAGTGAATTTGTTGTTTTCTTTGCATATGTCTATATCCTAAAATATGTAAAATAGTCATTCTTAGAAAATCTCTTGTAAACCATGCCTTGAAGTTGACTTTTATTATTTACTTAAATACTTCAAGAGATAAAGCAGATAGAAGACTATGACATTTTATACCTTGATATAAAAATGCATGTAACTCACTTTTTTTTTGAGTGATTTTCATGGAGCTTGAAAGGTTAATATTTAAAGCACTGTAGTAAATATATAGTAAATAGTTTATTCTTATATATTGTAAAGAATTTTATAGAACCTTTGCATTTTTTTTTTCTTTAATATTCTATAGTGTATGTAGAAGGAGCTCTGGTGGTGTAGTGCCTAAAACATTTGACTACAAGCCAGAAGGCTGACACTTCAAACCCATCAGCCACTGCATGGAAGGAAGACTGGGCAATCTACTTCCATAAAGATTTACTGCTTTGTAAACCCAAAGAAGGTTGCTATAAGTCAGAATTGACTCCATGGCAGTGTTTGTTTGTTTGTTTGTTTTCAATAGAGTCTATATTCTTATGGAATCTATACACATTTTCTACTTAAATCTAGAAAGTATTGTCATCTTCTGTGTTGTTTAAATAATACCCAAAGAAAAACACATTTAGATAAGTAAGGCAGTTTAATTATAAATAAGTTGTAAGGAACGCCAACATTAGTAGAATTATCTTGTAAAATGAAAACACAGGTATTTAAAGGAAAATAACTAAGATATCTAAGTTAAATTTAAATTTTTCTGTTAACAGTGGAAAAACAGCATATTTATCTTATGATTATAACAACCACAAAGGCAGTGGCATTTCTTTAGTCAAATTTATCTTATGATTATAACAACCACAAAGACATTGGTATTTCTTTATGCATTAGCATTGCAACAGTCAGAGATAATGTTTAATTGACTCCAGAAAGGCACTCTTCTATGTAGATCATGACAAAATTTGGATAACATTGTGAAGAATGGAAACACCAAAATACTTAACTGTGCCCATGAGGAACCTATGCATAGACAAGGAGGCAGTCATTCGAACAGAACAAGGTGATACTGCATGTTTTAAAATCAGGAAAGGTGTGCATTAGAGTTACACCTTTTTACCATACTTATTCAATTTGTGTGCTCCAAGAATAATTCAAGAAGCTAGATTATATGAAGAAGAATGTGACTTCAGGATTGGAAGAAGATTCATTAACAACCTACAATATGCAGACGACACAACCTTGCTTGCTGAAAACGAAGTGCGCTTGAAACACTTACTGATGATATTCAAAGACTACAGCACTCACCAAATGAAAACAAAAATCCTCACAAGTGGACCAATAAGGAACATTATAGTAAAGAGATAAAACATTGAGTATTTCTAGGACTTCATTTCACTTGATCCATAATCAATATCCCTTGAAGCAGCAGTCAAGAAATCAAATGACATATTGCAATGGGTAAATCTGCTGCAAAAGAACCCTACAAAATGTTAAAGAACAAAGTTGTCACTATGAACAATATGATAAACCTGCCACAGCTATGGTATTTTCAATAGCCTCAAATGTGTGTGAAAGTTTATTCTTATATAAGGAAGACCAAAGGACTGATACATTTGAATTATGATGTTTGTGAAGAACATTGAAGTAACATGGACTTTCAGAAGAAATAATAAATCTTTCTTGTAAGTAGTATACCAGAATGGTCCTTAGAAGAGAAGATGGTGAGACTTTATCTCATGTACTTTGGTCACATTACTGGGAGAGACCATTCCCTGCAAGAAGATATCATGCTTGGCAGAGGATCAGCGAAAAAGAGCAAAACCCTCCATGAGATTGATAGATACAGTAGCTGCAACAGTGAGTTCAAGCGTAACAATTTTGTGGATGGTTCATAATGGCACACTGTTTCATTCTGTTATACATTGGGCCACAATGATTGTGAACTGACTCAACGACACCCAACATTTTACTCTCAAATTTTTTCACCTACATTTAGCATCTGCCCCAGGATATCATTAAAATATGTTGTTGTTGTTATGTGCCATTGAGTCGGACCCCACTCATAGCGACCCCTTCTTGGGTTTCCGAGGCGGTATCACTATGGAAGTAGATTGCCCAATGTTCCTTCCGAGGAGTGGCTGGTGGGTTTGAACTGACAGCCTTCTGGTTAACAGTCAAGTGCCTTACGCACTAAGCTACCAGAGCTCCTACGATGTTAAAATGCACTCTCATTTTAGAGACCAGCAGGCAAAACTTTTCATATCCTCTTTTAGAACCCAGTAGTAAACTTTTCATATACTCTTCCCTATGAAATACTCAGGGAGCTCTGGTAGCATAGTGGCTAAGGCACTTGACTGCTAACCAGAAGGCTGGCAATTCAAACCCACCAGCCACTCCTCAGAAGGAATGTTGGGCAATCCTACTTCCGTAGTGATACTGCCTCGGAAACCCAAGGGAGGGGTCGCTATGAGTCAGGGCTGACTCGACGGCACATAACAACAACAACATGAAATATTCAATAAATTATTAATGACAATGAACCCAAAGCAGATATAATGTTTTTAAATTATTAACTACTATTGGGATGGTAAAAGGAGCTCTGTTAGCACAGAGACAAAGGCATCTTACTGCTAACTATAAGGTTGGTGGTTCAAACCCACCTGCCACTCCTCAGAAGGAAGGTTGGACAATCTGCTTCCATAGTGATACTGCCTCAGAAACCCAAGGAGGGGTCGCTATGAGTCGAGTCTGACTCGATGGCACATAACAACAATACACACACACACACACACACACACATATATGTTATCAACCAAGGGTTTTCAGCCTCAGCATTAGTGACATTTTAGACTATATACAACATTTGTGTTGTGGGAAAATGAACTGTACCCCACCTCACTAAATGCCAGTAATAGTCTGCCAGTTGTGACAATCAAACCAGCCCTCCCTCATAAATAAATAAATAGATAGATAGATAGATAGATAAATAGAAATTGGTTGCTGTCAAGTCATTTCTGACTCATGGTGCATCCATGGGTATCAAAGTAGAATGGTGTTCCACAAGGTTTTCCACAACTTAATTTTTAGAAGTATATTGCCTGAACTTTCTTACAAGGTGTCTCTGGGTGAACTTCAGCAGCTTAGTGCCTACCCAAATGTTACCTTGGGAGCAAAATCACCCCCAGTTCAAAAGTATTGTTGTAGAGTATGCTAAGCATTGCTTTTAAAGCACTGATATAAGAACTTCATGTTGCTAAAACTAAGGCCAGTTTTGTTAATGATAGAGGAGCCTATCAGACCTTCCCAACAAGGTCATTTAACTCAGAACTGGGGAAAATATTTTTACCAGTAGTCTGTGTCCGAACCAAATTCACTCTCGTAGAGTCAATTCTGACTCATAGAGAATTCCACTGGGTTTTGAAGACTGTTCATCCTTAAGGAAGCAGACAGCCTTATCTTTCTTCCACAAAGTGGTTGATGGGTTTGAACTGACCTTTTGGTTGGCAGTCAAATGTTTTAACCACTACACCACTAGAGCTCCTTAGTTTGTACACTCAGAAGTTAATGAAATAAGAGCAGCCACATAGGTAGATTGTCAGAGTGCCAATGGTAGCTGTAACTGGGGTAAATTAAGTTCTTTTGAGCAGAATATATATTTTCGTGTGCCTAATGATTTTTAAAAATCATTTGTTATGATGCATTAAGCTAGCTGATTTTAAGAGTTATTGACCAAAGGAAAGAAATTACATAGCCAATAGAATTGATAGCAAATTTAAAAGAAATTGAGGACCAGATTTAGACAAGCTGTTTATGTGGAACATTCACAAGAAATATTCATTAAGAAGACATATTTGCTGCATGCTGTTAATTGTAAATTAAAAGTATAGTATATGTGTGGTACAGAAATGGATAACTTAAGTTTGAGAAGCTATTTTAGTGCTTGGTTAACCAAACATTAATTTTAATGAAAAATTGGAGTTGCAAATAGGAAAGAAGCTTGTGGATCGTGGTTTGCACTTAATGTGAAATTGTACAAAATCCACTGTAGGTTAGCAGTTGGTCATTTCTGAAACACTTTATACTGTGACAGCGGAGTTGTATAAACTCAAACAAATATAAATCAGTGTCTCAAGAGTCTTAAGGGACTTAGCACAATTTCTCCACCAGGACTTCTTCTTTTACAGCCTCATTACACTTGCCAGTGATTCATGAGTATTAGGCTTGACTGAGAAGGGTGGAAGGGGCTGAAGAACTCAGTATGCTATATTTCAACCATGCAAATGAGCATATTTCCCTGAGACTAAAAGGCAGCATTTCTAAAAGAAATAGATTAATCTCTGTCTATTCCTATTACTCGTTGAAATTTTCAAAGTAATCCAAGTCCATAAAAATTATTCTTATTATAGCATTGCATGGCAACTTGAAAGCTGGACAAAGAAATTTTACATATTATGAAGATTTTCTTTGACATGGGACAAGCAAAGAAATAACAAGAGTTGGGCATAGTTGCAAGAATGGAAATGCCTATAAGAATAAAACCTCTTGGATATCAGTTATGCCAAGGTGTGTTTTGACCATACTTTGCTTTGTTCCCCAGTTATGAATTTTTAAAAGCAATTCTTCCTATTTTGACAGATTATTCACAACAAAGCCCTGTTTCCTTAGATCAAGACTACCAGTTCTTTCTCTGGTCTTCTTTATCCCAGGCCAATGTAGAAGTGTATAGATTTTGGTAAAAGAACAGGCTAGTATTTTCCACACATCAATAGTAGACAATGAGTAAGTGATTCTTCTACAGTGTTACCTAAAAAATAAGAAAGAAACACACACACACACCCTACACACACAACCACCAAATGTAAAATAACTTAAAAAATGTAGTCCGTCTATTATATTAAAAGATTGTGTTTCTGATATCCATATCTAAACCATAACTCTAAAATTAGGTGTAAGACACAGAATTTTCTTTGCATAAACCTAATTTGGTTTTCAAATCAAATTTCTCTTTTGATTTTCATACCTGAAACTTTGTTTTAACTTACATAGCACACAAACAGTTGAAATGAAACGTGACAAAAGTTGAATGTAGCATGTTCCTAAATTGTTTTCCCCTTTCATATTTATTTTTGCCACAATTATTTAGAAGAAGTGAAATCACCCTCATTTTCCCTCTCAAATCTAATTAATGACCTGGTCCTTTTGATTTCCTCCCCTAATTTGTTGTCAAATTTGTTTCCAATTTTCACAACCTCTGTTATCACTAACCTGCCCCGGGTCTTCATTTAGGTTTATTGGAGCATTACAGTATATTGATTAATAACTGGTCTTCTCGGATCCTGACATGCTCCCCTCAATACCTTTGTCCACATCTTGCAGAGCTTACAATGCTGTTCCTTTGCCTCAAAAGGTCTCTTGGGAGTTTCCCTGCTCTATATTCATTCTGTAGCTGCAGAGGACCATCTGCGGTTTAGCACCCTTACCATGCTATTTCCCAATCATTGCCTTTGCTCACATTGCTGCAGGCTTACTCCCCGCTCCTCCAGCATACAGACATCATTTATATGTCTATATATATATATCTTTAGGCTATAAGAACAGAAAGGTTATAACCATCTTTTGTTCAGAATGTCTAGCACAGTTCCTTATTCCTAGAAGCATTGAATGGTTATTAAAAAATGAATTTTGTAATCTATAATTGCAAGCAGTTATAGTCATGACATTTTGAGGTTAACACTGACAACTACAGCAAATAATCTCTCAAATTACAGCATTTCAACACAATAGAAGCTTATTTTCTCTGTCACCTAATACAGTCATGCTCTGCATAACATTTGTTTGGACAATGTCCACCCTCATATTTATCTGTGGTACCATAAGGCTACAAAAGAGTCCAGAAATCCCTAACGGAGAACAGGATATAGGAAACACAACAGCTTCCCACACACAACACCTGTATCTCATGTCTCTTGATTAAAAATCAATTGTACTGTCCAGTTCTAATGTGTATACATATATGACTTTTAATACATACATTTTGATAGTTGTCATTGTCTGTGTTACTGGCTTATGTATGTTTTGTATTGTACTTTCTATTTTAAAAGTTTACCATGTAACAGTGTATACTTTCCCTTGTACACAGCAGCATCCAATCTCGTGTGATGTGCATCTCTTGAGTATTGTAGTGTTATCTCTCTGTTTACTTTTATTCCATTTAAAGTTTTACTGTAAGGTATGTGATGGCTCCCAAATGCAACAAAACCAGTGCTAGTGATAACAGCAGCAAGAGGCAAAGAAGTATCAGTTTAGAAGAGACATAAAATTTTATTAAACAACAAAAAGTGGAAGATCAGCAAATGATACTGATTGTGATTTAGGCATGTGGCACTAAATCACTGCAATCCTCAAAACCAAAGAGAAAATTATCCAAGCTGTTAAACGATTGACTCCACTAAAAGCTACAATGCTAATGAAAATGTGAGAGGGACTTAGATCAGATATGTAGAAATTGCTAACAAGATGGATTGAGAACCAAACACAAAACAAATCCTTCTCAGTGTGTTGATGATCAATGGTAAGGCAAAAAGTTTGTTTGAGAGTCTAAAAGAAAAAGCAAGACCAGACTATGATATAGTGTTTGCACAATGGCTAAATCAGATTATGTCCTATTTCACAGAATTTACCATGGACATTAAAGGACCTCTGGTTGTACTGTGGTTAAGGTGTTGGGTGGCTAATTAAAAAGATTGGCAGTTCAAACCCACCAGCCACTCCATGGGAGAAAGATGAGGCAGTCTACTTCCGTACAAATTTACAAACTTGAAAACCCTATGGACATTGCTACAAGGAAGAATCAACTTGATGGTGGTGGGTTTGGGATTTTGGAAATGCTTGACTATATTTCAGTGTAAATGTTGCATTTGAGAAGGTAGCTTTCTATCACAAAGAATCCAAATTCCTTCTCTCTCACAGCTCCACCATTGCACATGGCCTTGGAATCTTCTAATCAGCACAAGGAACACAATAAATGGAGAAATCCCACCCATTTCTTAAAAGCCTGCAACAAAACTTTCCCTTAACACTGTTTGGTGTATAGCTAGCCATTTTTATTATTCTATTTAAGAAAGTAATAACAGATCTTTTGTATTGTAAAAAGACTACATTCCAAGGAAATTAGCATTTTATGAAGGTGTTGGTGAAAGAATGAATTTCATTTACCTGGGAAAGTTCCTTAAGTACAACCTTTTATTGCCAACAACTTTTTTTTTTTTTTTTTTTAGGATTTGGGTGAAGATTTACAGAGTAAATTCACTTTTCATACAGCAGTTCACATATACTTTGTCTCATGTCATTGACCAAAATTTACAATGCAGCAGCTCCCCTCCCACTTCCTCCCCATAGTTACCTCCTCCCAGTGTCCATCCCTTCATACTCTTCTGCACCCTGAGCTATCTCCCTCTGCATAAGCAGCCCTTCCTTCTCCCATGATTGTTCTCTCCAGGGCGGTGTCTACTTGAGGTAAATGTTTAACTCACATGCCTGTACTTTGTTTTATTGCCAACAACTCTTGATGGGATTTAAGGTAGTATCAGCCTTGGGAAAGCTTTTCAAAAACAATTAAGCCCATACAACTTTTTTTGGACCTCCAGCAAATTACAGGACCTGCCCAATGAGATTAGGCATATGGAATAGCTCAGTTCTCCCTGTGGTAATTACATCTCACCTTCTTAAAACCAGATGTGCTCCAGTATAAGGATAACTCTATGTTTACTGAAGCAGGTGGGATGATTTCTAAGAGTTCTGCTTTTCAGCTACTACAATTTAGAATGAAAAAAGAAGTCTCTTTTCTTCTTTTCAAGACAGTTCCTAAATATCACTTTAAAAAATAGCAGCATTTTGGAGGAAATTGCTAGGATTCTTCATATTAATAATCAAATAACAGAACCTGTGATTTCCCATACTCCTATTTGATGTATGTGAAATTAAATGAAAGATTTGCCCAATAGAGATGGGCAGGTGCTATATAAACACATCTGTAGGTCATTTAGAAATTACTATCATCACTCTTTTCATTAAAGTGACATGCATATATTTAGAACGTACTTTTGAAAAAATCTAATGAAAGACTGTCCTTGATATCATCTCTATATGTTCTCCAATAAATCAGTATTAAAGTCCTTTATATAATGAGATGCACATTTCTGGGGGAAGGGGCAAAAGGAAGTTTCAGTTTCTTCTTCCATTGAAAAATAAATCTAAACTGGAACTTTAGATTTGCTTACATAATTTTTATATGTATTGTCATTATATGTATATAAAAAATGTCTCCTTCATATGTTGCGAGTCTTACAAGTTACTAATATTCTAATATATTTCTGCTAAAACTGAGATGATTGTATTACAATATGAAAAGAAATATATGTTAAGGACCCATCAAAATTCATACATTTATATCCACGAGGAGTATAACTAAGTTTTTCATGTTGACATTCTGAATGTACCTCTGTTGAGTTCACTGCACACTTTTATTAAATCATTTATGCTGACATAGTGTCATGGATAAAGTCTAAATTTAGATATGAGAGTTACAGCAGCTGTTTTATGCCTGAATACTCAAAGCCATGCTAAGACCTATGTTTCATCTTGTGTTCATGGAATCCCTAGGCTACATTTACACAGCCCTGCACACAGGTAGAATCACAAACTTGTTAAACATATAATGGGTTTCTGGGAGCATCTTACACACTATTTCCAAATTTAATTCTCCTTATATTAGAGTTTTATATAAGATCATTTCATATTTTGGGTATATTCAGAAAGATCCAAAACCAAACCAAACTCATTGCCATCGAGTCATTTCCAACTCATAGCAACCCCTGGTGGGTTTCTGAGGGTATAAATCTTTACAGAAGTAGATTGCCTCATCTTCCTTCCACAGAGGCACTGGTGGATTTGAACCACTGACCTACTGGTTTGCAGTCAAGTGCCTTATCCACTACGCCACCAGAACTCCTTTTTCAGTAGGATAAGTAGCCTAAATAATTTACTGAAACAGATATCTGTCAGAGGTAAATCAATGAGGTCATTTTTATATGAAAGGTGCCCCAGTATCCATGGAAGCAAAACAAAACACCAATAGAATGGTATTTTCTCATTAAAACACCTATGGATTCAATTTGTGACATTTGCTATGGGAGTATAGCAGAAGTAACGTCCCCAAATAAGAAATCCTTTGTGTGGCAAATACTAACCTGCCAGCCACTGGGAAAAAAGACCTGGTGATCTGCTCTGGTAAATTTTACAGCCTAGGAACCTTATGGGGCAGTTCTACTCTGTACTAAAATGTCGCTAAGAGCTGGAGTGGCCAATGGCACAAAGCAACATGTTTTTGAGATTTTATCATCTAAGGGACTGTGATACTTTGCTTCTCTACTTTGATATAGACAGCAGAAGCATCTGAGAGAGGCTTTACACATTGTTTCTCTGTTTGGGTTCTTGCTTTATTGCTTAAAGGTTACAAGATGCTAGAAATGTTAAAGATATTCTAGGGGTTAAACATGCCTCCTCTGCCAAAGTGGACATGAAAAATATGAGAGACTTGTTTACATTAAGGCTTTCTTGAAAGAAATAGCTTTTTCAGAGAAAGCTCAGTAGAGTAGTACTGCTGGTTTGTGAGTTAAAACAGCGATTAAAAATATATATAATGCACAGACAACATTTACTATATCAATTTTTCCTTCTATAGCATGTTTAATTTTGCCAATTGAATCTGCAGTACCATAAAAGTGATAACTGATCTAGGGCAAAAATGTGCATATATTTCTCATTTTTAGTTGATCTTTCTTTTAAAAATCATGCTTGTTATATTTGAACGTGAAAAAAAAAAGCTGTGTTTTCAAGATGTGTTTTTCCTCAGTAGAATTATGTCATTGGGAAACACTATGGATATCCATCAAAGTGAAACCTACAAGGACATAAGAGCTCATTATTAGTGAACATTGTTTATAACCTTCAGATGGCTTCAGCATTTCTGTCACAGAATAGCAAGCAGAATGAGAGATTAAAGCACATCATACCCTCAAAATTAACATCCTTACATAAATTATGGCTTTTATATAAATCTAAAAGGATCCACTTTTTACTTTAAAACATTGACTTATTACAGCCTCCAATATGTAATAAAATGTTATGGTGAATTCAAGTTCAGTTCGGTCAGTGCTGGCTTCAGGTTAACATTATTGATTGAAACTTGCTAAAACATCCTGGCAGATACAATGCTATAACTTCAGACAGTAAACGAAGCTGAGGAACATAACCTTGTGGTTCTAATGCTTGTTCTGGAATGTATGCTGGTTACTACTACAGAAACCAAAAAGAAATGAAAGAGAATTAAGTTTAGGATCTTCAGCATTGGAAAATGGCAAAATGTTCATATGGTAATGCAAATATTGATAGCACATTCATAATTAGATATTTTATATATGTTCTAAAGAAATACTTATGATAAAGGAATATTTTATTCTCAATGCTATAATATGATGCTCTAAGATCTATAATATTGTGCTGGTTTTTATTTCAGGTTTATATGTATATATATATGTATGTATATAGTACCTCTTCTGTACTCTTTGTTGGTCAAGAATTCAAAGTTTTTATTTCTTTAAAGATTATTGTCTCTTTTTAAAAAGGTTGATAAGAAATGTTGGAATGAAAGGTACAAATCTGCTATAACGGAAGAGTGCTTTTAACTTTTCCACCTTGACTGATAACGTGTGCATCCATGACCTTGACAATTTTCAACAAATGTACTTAAAGTAAATAGAACTATACATGAAGCAAAATATAATAGCAATCAAAAGCTTTGGTGGTTAAATCAACAAAAAAATATAGGCCCATTATTCAATTTGCTTCATCTCTGTGAGGAATAGCTTTGGTTGACAGAGAAATTACTGGTGCTTTCATTGAAATTTATGTTTAAATTTTACTGAAATGTAAGTTTAAACAAAATAATCCACTACTGATTTTCTGCAGGACATACCATTAAAATTATATTCCTTTGTGTGGTTTATTTGCTGTTTGTTTACTCATGGAAGAGTTAGCTACAAAAATGACATTTGAAGATACACAAATGGGATATTCTAAAAGAATTTAGAATTCAATAATACAATTTTCACTGTATATCAAGCACATACATAGACCTGACTATCGAAGAAAATGGGGTAAACTCTCACAATTATATTTCAAATGGCGCTATTTGAGTGTTTTTTCTCTGTGAGCTGCTCTCAGGAAGATGAACACTCCTAGAATGAAATCATCATGTGCATTCTTACCCTAATTGGGTAAGTTTTATATTAGGTTCACACCAAGCAATCATGGAAGCAATTATGGCACTTGTCCTGGGGCTGCCATAGCCCATGTGCTGCTGCCTGATTGTCATTTGGTAATTACCTTAGTACTCCCAACTACTCCTTAGCATCAGTTAAGCGATGCAACATACTTCAAGTAAGTGAAGTCCCCTTTGAAGTACAAGTAAATAATTATTTAGCTTCCTACTTCATATACGTGCTGTCTATTCACCTGGAATGCATAGATATAAAATGAAAATTGTCTTCCAAAGAGACTTGCAGAGAAGTCAAATTAGAGATTGGATCTTTACAATTAGCTACACAGTTCATTTTGAAATATGAAAAATAACTTAAATAATAAGTGATGATAGAAGTATTGCAACTTAAGAATTTTTTTCAAGTCTTTGAAGTCTGACTTTGCAGAACAGATTGTGAATCTCTGGCCCATTACACACCTGCGGAGATTTTGGTGTTTTATTTCTCTTGGGTGAAACTGCAGAAGCCCAAACCATGTTAATCACTGTCAGAACCAGTTGTATAAAATGCCAAAATGCAGTGAACCAAGTGTTTTATAATAAATATGACAATGCAGTCAGAGTGTTGTTTTGTTAGGCTTGTTATTTGTGGTAATTTTTCATTTATATTCTTTGAAAAGAGAAAGCTTTAAGCGTTTTCTCAGAAAAAAAATTTAACCACAGGGGAGAAGTCACCATATTGTATAAATAAGATTCTAAGTACTTGTAGACTAATTAATCCAGACAAAAATGAATAAACTTATGTAATTGTAGAATTTGTCTTAAATGCCTCAAAAGGCCTATTTCTAAAAATTCAGTACCACTACTAAATTTTGTATATATCTGTCACTCTATGAATTAATTATAAGAATTAATATTCTTCCTCTATTATATCAGGAGCTTTGGTAGCATAGTGTCTAAGGCACTTGAATGCTAACCAGAAGGCTGGCAGTTCAAACCCACCAGCCACTCCCCTGGAGGAAGATTGGACAATCTAGTTCCTTAGTGATACTGCCTCGGCAACCCAAGGAGGGGTCGCTATGAGTCAGGTCCGACTTGACGGCACATAACAACAACAACAACAACCTCTATTGTATCAGTCCTTGATTTTATTATCTATTTCTGAACAATTTAAAACTGATTCTTCTTAGATTTTTACCAAGTAGGAAGTATGGAGGCTGGGCATTAAAAGGAGAAACTTAATTTTCTACCATTGGTCTTATTTGAAATGGACATGAAATCAACTAGATTTCAATTTATTAAAAGTACTTTAACTACATCATTGAGTTTTCTTACATAATATTTAAGCATGTTTATTTCAATTGATTTCACAAATGAAATATATTTTGTGTCAAAGAGGATATATAAACAATAAATTGATATACCCAATTAATAATTAATGATATCAATAACAATTTAAAAATAAAGTTTTATCCATATCTTTTATTAGTTTTGCAATTTCTGATAAAGTAATGTTAATATCATGTTAATTTTGAGAACAGTTGTCTTCCTTTTGAATAACTACTTTCCTGAGTGTAAAATACTTGATATTTACTTGGAGTAAAAGTATGTTTTTCCCTAACTAATAACTAAGAAAAATGTCTTTTTATTATTTGAGTTTTATACATGTTAGTTTTCAGCTACATGTCTCTAAATTATTATTAAGAAAGTATGCAAAAAAAAAAAGAATATATACTGTAGGCCACTGAATTTTACTTAAAAGTATAAAAATCCAAGACTGGATAAATCACCCTTTCTACAGGTTCCCACCATTCATCTTATCAGTTTGTTGTACTGTGGTGGGTTTATGTGTTGCAGTGATGCTGCAAGCTATGCCACAGGTATTTCAAAGACAAGCAGGGTCACCCATGATGGACAGGTTTCAGCAGAGCTTGCAGAACAAGATGGATTAGAAGAAGGACATGGCAGCCTACTTCTAAAAAAATTGGCCACTAAAGGCCTCATGAAAAGCAGTGAAGCATTGTTTGATATAGTACTGGAAGATGAGCCTCTCAGATTGGAAGGCACTCAAAATACAGCTGAGGAAGAGCTTCTTCCTCAAGTAGAGTGTACCTTTATAATGTGGATGGAGAAAAAATTTGGGGGCCTTCATTTGCTGATGTCACAGGACTCAGAGAACAAACTGTTCTCTGGAAAATTGTTAAGAGTTAAACATGGAATTAGTGAAGTATGGATCTAGGAAACCTGGAGAGTGTAAAAGATGAAATAGACTGTATCAATATTCTAGGCATTAGTGAGAGGAAATGGACTGGTGTTGGCCATTTTGAATCAGATAGTCATAGATCATATGGTCTACTATGCCAGGAGTAACACATTGAAGAGGAACGACATCACATTCATCATCAAAAAGAACATTTCAAGATCTATCCTGAGGTACAATGTTGTCAGTGATAGGATAATATCCATATTCCTACAAAGAAGACTACTTAATACTATTATTATAATTTTTGTACCAACCAAGAAAGCCAAAGATGAAGAAAATGAATAGTTTTATCAACTTCTGAACTCTGAACTTGATCAAACATGCAATCAGAATACATTGATAATCACTGGTAATTGGAATGTGAAAGTTGGAAATGAAGGATCAGTGACTGAAAAATATGATCATAGTGATACAAATGACAACAGAGATCACATGATAGAATTTTGTGAGACCAAAGACTTATTTTATTGCAAATATCTATTTTCAACAACATAAATGGTAACTCTTTAAAAGAACATCACCAAGTGGAATATAGAAAAAGAATAGTTTTTCCAACAAGATCAGGATTAGAAAATCAAAATGGAAGAGCATGTTTGGCATTTCTCAAGCTGAAAAACCTGAAGAAAAAATTTTAAGCCTTAATATTAATATTTTCTGATGATAGAGGCAATGGAGAAGCTCAATAGATAGATAGATAGATAATTTTAAGCCTTAATATTAATATTTTCTGATGATAGAGGCAATGGAGAAGCTCAACATCATTAGTCAGAACCATGGTAGTGGCTGACTATGAAGAACACCATCAATTGCTCATATACAAGTTCAAATTGAAGTTGAAGAATATTAAAACAATTCTATACTACTGAAATTCAACCTTGATTATATCCTACGTGAATTTAGAGACCATCTGAAGACTAGATTTGATCAATGATGAATGATTACTGAAGACCAAACACGTTTTGGGAGAACATCAAGGACTTCAGACGTGAAGAAAGCAAAAGATAATTCAAAAGATAAGGAAGAAAGAAAAGACCCAAATGATTTCAGAAGAGACTCTGAAACTGGATTGTGTTTCCAGGGCTATAAAGCTTTACAGAAGCAGATCACCCCATCTTCCTTCAGTGGAGCACCTGGTCTCTTTGAACCACTGTCCTTCCAGTTAGCAGTCAAGTGCCTTATCCACTACACCACCAGACCTCCTGAATGCAGTGAAGCTAAAGCAAATGGAAAAAAACAATGAAGTAAAAGAGCTACTCAGGAAGACAAAGTAAGCTATTATAAAGACATATAAAAAGATCAGGATTAGAAAACCAAAATGGAAGAACACGTTTGGCATTTCTCAAGCTGAAAAAACTGAAGAAAAAAGTCAAGCCTTAAATTGCAATACTGAAAGGTTCTGTGGCCAAACTTTTGAATGACACAGGAAACATCAAAAGAAGATGGAAAGAATACAGAGTCACTGTATCAAAAGAAATGGTCTATGTCCAGTCATTTCAGGACGTAGCATGTGATCAAGACCTGATGATACTGAAGGAAGAAGTCCAAGCTTTACTGAAGGAACTGGTGAAAAATAAAGGTCCAGGATTGTTGGAAAAACAATTAAGATTTAACAACAATTGGAGGCAATGCTAGAAGTGCTCACTTCTCCATATCAAGAAATTTAAAAAATCGCTACCTGGCCAACTGACAAGAAAAAAGATCCATATTTGTGTCTATTCCAAAGAAAGGTGATAGAACAGAATGTGGAAGTTTTCAAACAACATCATTAATATCACACTCAAGTAAATATTGCTGAAGGTAATTAAAAAACTGTAGCAGCAGTATATTGACAGTGAAATTCCAGAAATTTAAGCTGGATTCAGAAAAAGACATGGAATGAGGGATATCCTTCCTGAGTTCAGATGAATGTTGGCTGAAAACACAGAATATCAGAATGAAGTTTGTCTGTGCTTTATTGACTATAAAAAGTAATTTGGCTGTGAATTATAATAGATTATGGATAACATGGCAAAGAATGGGAATTCCAGAGCACATAATTGTGCTTATGAGGAACCTGTACATAACCCAAGAGGTATTTATTCAGACAGAGCATGGGAATACTGCATGATTTAAGTCAGGAAAGGTGTGTGTCAGGGTGGTATCCTCTCACCATAATTATTCAGTCTGTATGCTGAGTAAATAATCCAAGAAGCTGGATTATATGAAGAATGCAGCATCAGGATTGGAGGAAGACTCATTAACAACCTGTGATATGCAGATAGCACAAACCTGACTTCCTGAAAGTGAAGAGAACTTGAAGCACTTACTGATGAAAATCAATGATTTCAGCCTCCAGTATGGATTACACCTCCACATAAAGAAAACAAAAATCCTTACAACTTGACCAATAAGCAACTTCATGAGAAATGGAGGAAAGATGGATGTTGTCAAGGCTTTCATTTTACTTGGGTCCACAATCAATGCCCATGGAAGGAACAGTCAAGAAATCAAAAGATGCATTACATTAGGCAAATCGACTGCAAAAGACATGTTTGAAGTGTTAAAGAGCAAGCTTGTCACTTTGAAGAGTAAGGTGCACCTGACCTAACCCATGGTATTTTCAATCACCTCATAATACATGAGAACGGTGGACAGTGAATAAGGAAGACTGAAGAAGAAGTAAGGTGTTGTTGAAGAATGTTGAAAGTGACACAGACTGCCAGAAGAACAAACAAATCTGTCTTGAATGAGGTATACCCAGAAGGCTTCCTAAAAGCAAAGATTGTAGGATTTTGCCTCTTGTACTTTGATCATGTTATCAGGAGGGACCAGTCTCTGGAGAAGAATATTATATGTGGCATATTAGAGGGTCAGTGAAAAAGAGGAAGACCTTCAGTGAAAGAGAATGATACAGTGGCTACAATAGTGGGCTCAAGCACAGCAAGGATTGTGAGGATGGCACAGGTGGGAGATGATTGATTCTGTTTTGCTTGAGTTTGCTGTGAGTGAGAACCAATTCCACAGCACCAAACAACAACAATGTGTTCCTGCCATATTAACATACTTTTGCAAATGTCTGTTCACTTGTAAGATTAGAAGTTCCTTAAGCAGTGATTATGTATCTTCTCCATTATATTCTTAGCTTCTAGAACAGTGTCTGACAAGGGATACACACATCTATACAGAGCTGGCAGTCTGCTCCTGTAAAGATTATAGTCTAGAAAATTCTAGGGGCATTTCTACAGTCATGTGGGGGTCATTATGAGTCTAAAATCAACTCAACAGCACCTAAGCAACAACCATATGTGGTATGTGTATGTAGTAGGACCCTTGAAGACATGATTTTAATGAACAAGAGGTATATCACTACATTTTTATTTGTTCCTTTGTTTCCCTCCTTTGCAATCAGATCTCAGGACTAAAGATAAAACATAAGAACAGAGTTGAAAATAGGTATCTGCAGTTAGACATTACATGAAACTGAAAGTATGCCCTATTCAAGAATATGATGAGAACTGGGATTGTATCTTTTCCACACTTGTGTCTTGGGAATGTTTAGGCTACAACATTGAAGAGATAATTGAATGACAAGAGCACTAATGAATTATTCGTAAAAATTAATTCTAGTACATTTTGATGGCCCGCTAGCAAAGATGCCTTTTTAGTCATTTCAGCAATTACTGAAGCTATTATCAACTGCATTTTGTGTATGACTAGAGCTCTTGAATACTTATAACATTTCAGTTCCAAGGCTCTGGGTTATACATCTCTAATTATTGTTCAATGGTGATAGAGAGGCATTGTGTCCTTCACAGACCACTAGCTTCTGATGATCTAATTTCATCTTCAACAATAGTTACAAGGAAGAGCAGAAAACACAGTGTTGAAAGTGGTGTTTTAGCTATTGTACACATAAAAGATTAAAGAGGAGTGGGCTAAGCATTATGTGGACCAATATTATTTCCAGACATTTTCTTGCAGTCAATTCTTGAATATCCGTGGTAATAGAATAACTAGTTAGTATCAGATTGAACCAATAACACTGAAAAAAAAAATAGCTAGCAATGTAGCATCTATTTTTTTTTGCCATCTCTACATATCTTACATTTACATATACACATGCAGTCTAGACATGTAAATGACAAAAACAAAACAAAACAAAAAGCTACATGGCTACCCTCCCCACCCCCCACCCCAGAACAACATACTTGATGCTTGCAGGACAAATAGTAAGTTCTAATTCTATTTATAAAGTTTATATATATTAATATGTAAGGAGGTGAATGTCATAATTCATTACTTTGTTCTTATTTAAAGACTCCTTATTGTAACAGTCCTTGCCTCACATTCCCACCATATTGACTGGTGGAGTGAACTGCCCACAACCAAACTTGATCCTCATCAGGAGCAATAGACCAGGACAAAACCAGATTCATGTCCTACTTGATCTTGGAGAAAATAAAATCTAATATAAAGGAATAATATTTCAAGAGTTGCAATTAATTTATCTCCCCATATACCTTTATTTCATCTAAATTTTTAATAATGAATTTTTTAAGGATCTAAGATATTATTAAAAGACAAAAGAAATTTTAAAAGACCTTATTTTTAGTTAAAATAGCAACATTTTGTACTGAAACCTTGTATGTAAATAAGGATAAGATAAAGATTACTGATGGAGAATTGAACTAAAGTGCTCATGTGACACTTTATTACTTTATAATACTTTATTCATTTTAATTGCTGTGGATTTGGCTCTGACTTACAGTGACCTTGTGTATAACAGAAAGAAACATTATGTGGTCATGGGCCACTCTTACACTCTTCGGTGTGTTTGAAAACGTTGTTGCAGCCATGGTATCAATTCATCTCATGAAAAGTTATATTGTTTTTGCTGACCCTCTACTTTACTAGCTTTATATATAATTTATATGTATTTTCAATCTAAAATCTAGAAACAGTATACCTTTAGACAAAGTTACTTTATTCCCTGGACTTAATATTTTGTTCTTTTCTCTTAATCTACATAGCTGTAAAGTAGAAATACTTTACAGAGGAAGAGAAAAGCGTCTGAATAATCCAGTGAATATATCACAGCAGTCTTTGACAAATCCCTAAAGTGTTCCTGTGCTGAAAAGAAAAAAATTTCCATACAGCAATACTAAACACTCCAAAATCTTAATATATGTGTGTGTGTGTATATATATATATATATATATATATATATA
>NW_006921812.1:3024772-3025297 GCF_000298275.1 Orycteropus afer afer | reverse complement strand
CTTCCTTCCGAAGAGTGGCTGGTGGTTTGAACCGCCAGTCTTCTGGTTAGCAGTCAAGTGCCTTAGCCACTATGCTACCAGAACTCCCAGCTTGCAGTATACCACTAGCAATTGATGTTTAGGGATAAAAAAACCATTTCCACTTAATTAGTTCACATTGTTATTTTCATCCATCCATTCATTCACTATTTAGTCATTTATTCACAAGCATTGTCTGAAAGGCTTACTGTGTGGCAGATCCAGACTGCTAACTATGTACTTTGATACATATTTTTTCATCCTCTAAACAACAGTGATTTTGGTATGTTATCCACATTTTCAAAGTAAGGAAATTCAGGTAAATACTTCACCAAATGGGTTCCACTAGTGGCTCATAGAGTTGGAATTGGAACTTTAATGTATTTGACTGCAATTAAAGTTCTTTTCACTGTAAAACTCCATTTTTTTCTCCCATCTCTTGTTCTGTTCAATTTTGTTTCCTTTCCAATAAAGACAGAATTGCTGTCTTCTCATCTTCCACACAGA
>NW_006921812.1:3019996-3022949 GCF_000298275.1 Orycteropus afer afer | reverse complement strand
ATATATTTTAATATCTTTGTTATTTCAAATATTTCAATAATAGCAATTGAACTTAACTAAACAAATAACAATACAGTCTCTAGATACTTACTATAGTCTGATTTATGCTAAGAATTTCCTATATAATGTTCAATTTACTTCTCACAGCAACTCTGTGAAGTATGTACTCTTATCCTATTTTACAGGTAATAAAATTTATGGTTATCACAGAATTATTTCAGCTCTTGGCCTACAGATCCTCTAGGATATCTTGTTTTGTTCTTCAGATGTAGTCTTAAAAAGAAAGTTCTAGTTCTTCATATATGGTTTCTAGCCTACATCATCATTACTTAATGGCACTTGAGTTTTAGCTTAAGGTTACTAACTCTATACCAGTGGATTTAGTAACTGATGTGCTATAAGGACATTGCACATACAATCTCACAGCAGAGGCTATGAGACAAGGATTTTGTATAATTAGTAGAAGAGTTAATTTATGGGTTAATTTAAGCTACTCGAATCATTATTTTATCTCATTGTAAATGTAGCAAAAGAGGAAAACTTAGGAATATGCTGTGAAAGAGAAAAGCTGTAAAAAAGAAAATAAATACATTGAACATAATGAAATTATTCAAGGACCTAGTAATTTAATATTCATGCTTAGAAGAATGAAAAATAAACTGAGCATGGTACATATTTTACAAGCATATGTTTATTTGAAAAGGATATACATTATAATTCAATCTTTATGTTGAACTTCGTGCTCCTTAGGTCAATAATGATGGGCCATCCTGATATTGTTTTTAAGGCAGAACATTATTTGGCTTTCTTATATTAAATACCAAATTACTACACATGTTTTTTGAACTTGATAAGCAACATTATAACATTTATTCAGTAGTGAATATTTTACTTTTAAAATTTAAAGGTCTTGGAAAGTTAAGAGAATATCGGCATTGAAAATATCACAATTTAATGACAAGGTCTTCGATGAACTAGAAGAAAAATTTGGTTTTTAAAATACACATTTTAACAGACAAAAATTCCTTTAAGCAAATAAATATTTCACAACATTAAAGAATTAATTTTATTAGCGTCACTAGATCTTTGAATGAAAATTGCATCCTACATAACAGAATCTGCTTCACTTTCATTTAGTTATTTTCCATTTTTCCTTCTCCTGTAATAAGAGCTTATAATAATGATCATGATATTTGGTTAATGAAGAATGCATTGCATATTTAGAGATCTACATATTTATGTGACCTTCTTTTGTTCATAAATGCTAATATTTATTGCTTCTTTGTTGAGATTTTATTTTGTGCTTTGTGACAAACAAAAGTACGATTAGTGAAGCTGTAAAGTTCTCATGGTAGCTGCCTGTGTTCCCAAGATAGCGGCATTAGTGTCTACAGAAGCAGTTAATGCTGTTTATCATTACTGACAGAGGCGAGGAAGGACCTTCTGTGGCTTTTATCTTTCACCTTGCCAATAGAAGTTGATGAGTGTCTGATTTAAATTCATAGGTGATGCTCCAGGATTTATATGCACTTTACATGGACAAACACACAGGTAAACCTATCCTGCTGGTGGCAATTAATTAAAATCATCCTAACATTTTAATACTGGACATCCTTGGGAAAACAATTACTTTAACCCATATTTAAAGCCAAAGTTGCCCAATGGAAACATGAAATATATAATACAGCTTATGGTGAAGGTATCCCATCTGAGGCTTTCAAGAGAGTTGTATTGCATTAGGATGTGACTTTTTTTTTTTAAATGTGCGCATGTTAATATAAGGCTAATTCTTATAACAAATAAGTTTTATAAGTTTAAATTTAATAGCTACTACAATTCTGAAACAAAATGAGACAGTTCCAAAGATGGAATACTTCTCAATAATACAAATTACTTTTTTTCCTATATAAATATTATTCAAAATGTGGTCTTAGGAAGAGAAGCCAGATATCATCAAGAATAATAAACAAACATATTTTGAAGTCAGATTTGTTTGAGAATTTGGATAAAGTTATTATAGATTTTCTCTGTACTTTAAATGTTAATTAATGTTGTGATTGTCCAAAAAGATAAAATGGTACCTAGTATTTTTAAAATATTTTAGGGACTCTATTTAGTAATGATTTTCCATGAAACCATAATAAGACTGTTCTCCTACCATACTTGATTACACAGAATGTTGTTTTGAAAATTTAAATTGGATAAATATCCATTCCTGCTGTCTCTCCTGAACATCTGGAATTTTTTTCTCTAGCCCTCAAAATAAAATCCAAAGCTCTTTCTAGGAATTATAAATCCAACTTGGCCCACTTTCCTTTATCTTTGATGGTATAGCATCACTCTTCCCTTTGCTCACTACACCTTAGCCACTTTGGCATTTTTTCCTTTTAAACATGCCAAAACCTTTCTAACTCCTTTCCCTCCTACAGAAGTCTCTTTTGCCACATTAATGTCAATTTCACCACCTCAAAAGGTCCTTGTCTGTCTTTACAAAGTGTACTGCTTCTGCTGACACCAATCTTGGCAACCTATATAGTCCTTTGCACAGCTTAAAATTATTTTTTTGTGTATTTGTGATGGTGAATGACAAAAGAACAAGCTATATCTTGTTACCATTGAATACCAGCAGATAGCATGACACCACAGTGTCACTGTTGTACATATATCCTTGAATGAGTCCTCATGATTCTCTCATAAAAGCTGAGGAAAATAAGGGAAGAGAGGACACACTCTATTCCCTGATTTTCTGACCCAATGTAAAGGAAAAGTAATGAAAAAAAAAAATAAGAGAAAAGGTATTTTCAGAAAATAGATGGCTTTGACTATTTGTTGGAAACAATAAATAAATTTAGTTTATTTGATGTAAAATAATGTGATATTTTAAAGCTGTTTCTAATGAAAATAATCTGATGAAGCAAAGAGAAATAACTGAAAGTACAGACTGTGGTTCAAG
>NW_006921812.1:3014999-3016313 GCF_000298275.1 Orycteropus afer afer | reverse complement strand
TACCTTGCTCCCGAAGACCTGGTCCCTCTCGGTAGGGTAACAAGGGAACGTGTTCAGTGCAGATCAGTGAGTAAGCACAAGCCCGCCTTGTTTCAGTGCCTATGCTTAAAATATAGTAATCATAGTAATAATAAAAATAAAGGTAAATGAATAGTATGAATATCCCAAACCATGTTAACATTGTCAACTTATTAATATTCACCACAAATTGAACAAACCTGCTCACATGTTCCTGACCAAAAGCATCGTTAGCTTTATAACATGGTGAAACGTTTCACTCCAGATAAAATTCATCTTTAAAGTAATGCCATCCTTTAAATGCTATTTATTTAAACTTCAGATATTAGATTAAAGTAAAAATAAGTGTTTTATATTTTCTTAAGTCACTGAAAAGGAAAAGAATTTTGAAAGTAAAGATCATGTGTTTTGGTTTCCTTTAGGAATTGATCTAAGTGCATTCTGAGACTTTTCTCCGGCCTTGAAATACTGAGATGAGGGAGGCAGGCTCTTTGAGTTTCATGTCCAATTCTCTAAACATTGCATTTTAATGCAATTTTGTTCTTGCTTTAATGATATCAACTGTATAATATCATCTCTTTTTGCCAGAGAAAAACATCAGAGAAATGGAATAGCCTTTAGTAATAACAAGATACTTCACAAATCAATATCATATCCTTCAAAGGGATCTGAATTCATAGGATTAGGAAATTGTGACCCACAAGATTGTTTTCTTTTTTCATCAACAAAAATACATTTTATTCAACTTGTTATGTGTTTGGTGCTCCATCAAATTCATTTTGTACTCCTAGAAATTGTTATACTATAAAGCCTAAAACAGTGGCTTTTACTCTGTAACTGGAACTGATTCCATATTCAGCCTTCATTCTTTCCTGTGACCCATCTTATTCTCTGACATCTTTGAAAAATGCACATTCTATGCAAGAAAGCTTGGAAAACATTCCTATTTTTCAATCTGTTTGTAGTAGTCAGCAGCAGCTGAATAACTTATTTCTGAAAAATACAATGACCAATGATAAGCAAGGTGCTGAGTCACCTTTCAAAGAGTAGAGTTAAAACATGTTCCCCGTATTTCACACATCGTCTGGGTTTCTCCATGCACATTAATAGAGACTGTTAAATGCTGATTGCAAGTATCAGTAGTCTTCAAGTTTTCACGAGCATAAAGTTTCTCTTGACATAAATGAATAAATAGGAAGTAGAAAATCTAGGAGCTCTGGTAGCATAGTGCCTAAGGCACCTGACTGCTCACCAGAAGGCTGGCGGTTCAAACCCACCAGCCACTCCTCGGAAGGA